>NC_072733.1:158763136-159067420 GCF_026930045.1 Uloborus diversus | reverse complement strand
GATCTAGGTAATGTGAGAGGAGTAATAGTCGACTAATTACAGAGACGCTTTCACCGCCACCAAGAGCAGATAAGGTTACCAAAACTGGCGATGAAACGCCCGACGGTATATACTGTTATTCATTTTGAACAGGAAAAACTCTTGAGAAGCCAAGAGGATTACGTTTCAGCTGTCCGGGCAAGGAAAAATTGCAAACACATAAATTTAACATAATTCGTAGTAGTCTTTTTATTGGTAGCAATCTGGCAGCAAGGACTCCTTCTCTGAAGATAAGATGAAAGAAATGTAGATGCAACTCGTAAGAATAGTTTACATTTTATTATGATAAAATTCCTGCGATAAAATTTTGTATTTTTTTTTTGTACATATGTGCATAAATGGCATTTTTCTACCTCTCGCTCGGTTTTTATTGATTTTATTTTTTAATGACGCATTTGTATGTTGGAAGCACACAAGTTGCACATGGGCGCCCATATAGAGGCAAATGAGGACTGAAGCCCCCCCCCCATCCCTTAGAAATTAGAACTTCCTTGCTTTTAATACTTTTTTCTTTGCAAAAGTGTAAAAACATTTCTTCTCCAGCCATTAATGAATAAGTTACTAAAAATTTCAAACTTTAATAACTCTAATCTCTACTGAAAGCGGTTTCCATGGGGGAAAATATCTGAACTCCCCCTTACAATTTTGCAGATAGGCGCCCATGAAGTGGCATCATACTCGAGCCGTATTAGGGCCATTCCACGAAAAAGTCAACCTTTTGTCCCGCAAGTGACGGTTCATATATTTCATTAAAAAGTTATAATTTTAAGGACAACGACGAAATTTTTTGCTTAAGAAATCAAGCATAAGATTGTAATTTGTTAAGCAGAAAAAATTTGTTCATTAATATTTTAAAGCATTGTTTTTGATGAAATATATGAGGCGTCGTGTGCGGGACAAAACAACCGTTTTCTGTGGAATATCCCATCTCCAGTATCATGTGAGGATTTCTTTTGATGGAGAGGAAATGATGCTGAAGAAAGGGGTAAGGAAGAGCGAATTGCAAAAATGGAAATGTCAAGTGTAAAAACATAAAACCTTCAGTAAAATAATGACCGAAAAGATTTACTCTAATAATCGATTATCCCTGTCAGGGCCGCGCCGTCCCTATGTGCAAGGTCGTGCGTAGCACGACGGCGCCAGAACCAAAAAGACGTCGAGCTCTACCGATCAAAAATGCTTCAAAAGAAGGGAAAATAAACTCTAACCAAAAAATAAAATTAAATTCTTCATTATATCCAATGGAGGCAGTGAAATTATACTGCTCATTGAAACAATTAATCCGTCTCACTGAGAATCTAAAAGGAAAAATTATTGGCTTGTGGTGTCTAAACATGCTATTCAAATGTGTTATCTTTTACACTGAAAACAAGTGACTTGAATTAATGCATACTTTAGCATGCTCCTTCTTAATGTGGAGCCGTGAATGCTATTTCGGTATGTCTATATTCTACAAGGTTGATCATACGAGGAGCAAGAAATTTGTTTATCCCCACTTTGGTTCTTACGATGAATATCTTGTATTATAAAAGCTGCTTAAAGCTTTCACAGCCGGCGTCAATATGAAGAAATAACATTTCCGGGCTTGTTGGCCGTGGTCAATCCAGACGTTTCGGAAGGAAAATGAAAATCGTGACGTTTCGTCAAGCTCTGCGGCCGACATCATCAGTGAATGAATTCGATTTGACAGACAGGCTGCTCCAGTCGCTCGATGGCAGTCTCATCTGATTGGTGCGCTGATGGAAAGTGGGAGTGGCCTCAGATTCGAAATGGGAGCGGTCGTCAATCTGTTTTAAACCGTCGCGTCGTGGCGAATCTAAGGACAGGGTGCTATGTTTTTGGTAAATTGAAGTTCTCTTCTTTTCTATTGAAATTCGAACAGGCATCCACCAACAATTCGGGAACACCATCCAATCAGGAACCGGCATCCACCAGCGGTTTACTTAAATACCAGAGCGGCTGGAGCAGCCTATCAGTCACATCTAACTCATTTATTGATATGTCGGCCGCAGAGCTTGACGAAACGTCTGGAGTGTTTTTTTCCTTTAGCCCACGCCCAATAACCCCGGAAATGTTATTCTTCATATCTTGTATTATTTGTGTAATCATGATCTTTTTGTGATTTTTAATTCGTTGTAATTCCACTGTTTCATATTATCATACATAAAAAAATAAATACGGTAAGCACATTTCCAATATTACTTAGATGGGCGTAATATTTATAGTATATTGTAGCCCAGTGCTTCTCAACCTTTTTGACTTTACGGCACACTTGATAGTTGGCTCGATCCTAGCTGGCACACTGAACCAGATTTCTTATGTCAGTATGGGCAATTTTTTCCTCATTCACTAGTCAAATCAATGAAAAAAAAAAAAAACAGCGCTTCCATATGGATGTAACAATTACTCTTTTAAATATTCGAAATCTTTTAATTATTTCAGTTTCTTTAGTAATTGAAATCAAGTTCATCATGAATTTTAGTGCTTATTACGGCCAGCAAGTCCCAAACTTTTACTTAACACGACTGAAACACTAGTGTCTGTCTTGAAGGACAGTGGCGCTTTTTATTCATCATTATATTGGGCAGAGCTGCAGGAAGTTTTTAAATTGAGGATCTAGACAAAATATTTTGTTGGTCTTACAAAATGTCAATGCTAATAATCCCACGTACACGCCACAAACATATATTCTTAGCGTACTCTTTTTACCGACTGCCAATAGATGTTCAAAGGCACTTCGCTGAACCCAAGTTTTAAGAAGCGATCGCTCCTGAGGTCTAAATATTTTTCTCTTGCATTCAACGAAAGATCCTTGCCTGATGCGTCATCGGATCACGAACCCAGTCGTATTCTTCTATGCCAGTCAACTGGAAGTAATACTTTAAACATCATTCTGAATCATTGAGAAATGTTCCGCCACCACAATAGGTTTTCTTTCAGGATATGTGTAGCTATTTCGTTTGAACATGCCGAGTGAGCCACGTTCTAATTCCTCTCTCCACAGATAAATTTTTGATTTGAATCCCTTTAGTCTGTCCATACATATAAATAGAATCTTTCTGCGTCCCTGGATTCTTTGATTCAGTTTGCCAAGATTCTCAAAAATATCAGCCATGTACGCTTGCTTTAACAGACAATATTTATCTTGTAAAATATTAGTAGGTTTTATTTCTTAGTGAAGCATCAGAAATTAGTACCTCGTTGCTTCTCAAAAGCCAGCAAACTCTCGTGTGAAGAAGTAGAGAGTGGTAATATGCCTCCACTCTCTTCAGAAAGTGCAATGATGAGGATTTTTACGGTTTCAACCACGGCAGACTTCAGCTGTTGTTGTAGTCGTGTGCCAGCTAGGCTGGCAATTTGGGGTGCGCTGCTTCACTTTTCCAACTGTACCGTAATTTGGTGTGAAGTCCGACTTCTACAGTAAGTACACACATGCCATAAGGATCCGTTTATAGGGTAGGCAACCATTCACAGCATAACAACACATTCATACAAAGAAAGGACAAGGACAGAAGAAAGAAAGTACGTCCATGCCCGAGTCGGGATTCGAACCTGGACCTTCCTGTCACATGCAGACTCTCTGACCACTAGACAAGGCAGGCGGAGACTTCAGCTAATCTGGCATATTGTTTGCCAGTAGAGGGAGTTCAGAACGGGGAAAACTAACTTGAACACTTGGATTTAGATTTTTCGCATTTAGTATAAACTCTTCGACATTTCCCATAATTGCAACTGCTCCATCACTGCAAGCGCTTTTGTAGTTGTAACACTGGATCCTATTGATTTTTATTTATTTATCTGCAACACGCGCGCGCGCGAAATAATTCATCACTAGTTGCAAGCTGAGGAAGTTCTTTGCAGAAAATATAATTATTATGAAGGTCGTAATAATGGTGCACAATTCGTAAGAATGGTGCACTTTTTTATGTCTGTTGATTCATCAGCTTGAACTCGAACTAAACATTTTTCAGCTATTTGTAGTTTATGAACCAATGTTTTTCTAATGTCCTCCATCATGTCATTTCGTCGACTGGCACACTCAAAAAACTGAAATACTCAAATTTGAGTACATTTTCAAATTCAAAATTTCGTGAGTCAAAATGTTTCAAATATGAATTTTTTTTTTTCAAATATGAGGCACAACATTTTTCATTATGAAATTGGATGTTTTCAAATTTGACGAAAATTAATATTTATGCGTTTAATGAACCCAATTTTAGCGTGGTAGTTGAACTTATTCATATAATATTTCATCTGTCGCTATTTTGAGACAAATACTAACTTTTGGTAATGAAGTATTTGATAAAATACAGCGAACTATTTCTTGTCAGGTTTGCAGTGATTCGTATGACGGCGGAAGAATTTATACAAGATGGCCGCCTTCTAAAAATGTGATTGTTTTGCTTTTGTTATTCTGTTAAATATTGACAATTTTGAAAGTAAGTTCAATGAATTTTGACATTTTGAAATTATGTTTTCCGTTCTTATTGTACCTACTCTCTTGTTTCAATAGCGATTAGAAAAATCGAGAATGATTACATTCATGCTTTCATATTGATATGAAACTTCGACG
Organism: Uloborus diversus; assembly: GCF_026930045.1. Taxonomy (NCBI): domain Eukaryota; kingdom Metazoa; phylum Arthropoda; class Arachnida; order Araneae; family Uloboridae; genus Uloborus; species Uloborus diversus. The sequence goes on along the minus strand of NC_072733.1, from coordinate 159,062,808 downwards.
TTTCAACTCGTTTTTCTTATTATTGAATCTCATAATGGCAATATTACTTATGACCAGTTAAACGTAGTTAATTTGAGCTGCGTTGTTAAAATTATTCACGCTATTTTATCTGTTGTATTTGGAACGCATTGCTAATTTCAGTAACTTTCTAATAGATAAAAAAATTGGTGAACTCTTTTGTTGTAACGTATGCATAGCCATTGAGCGCCGTGACACGGTTTACATTTCTGTTGTGCGCGCATCATTTGAGACTCTCGACCAGCAGTAAGGCGGGAAGATGGACGTCTTCGTAAAAAGTTTGTTGGAAGATTGGAATCTAAGCGAATTTGCCTCAAATTTTGAAAGTAAGTTCATTTGTGTTTACTTTACATTTTTATGTCTCTTTGTTATCACACTTCTTTTGTAAGTTAATGTCCAAAAAATAAGTAAAAAGATTCAGTAAGAAATATATGCATGCTTTCGTTTTCTTAAAATTCGTTCCATTTTTTAAGTTAATGAAATCATTTTATTTCCTTTATATTTCTTAAAACAATATTGCTTCTTTTCATGTTCAAAATATTTTAATTATTTTGGGCAGACAAATGATTTTACATGCGCTACCTTAGATAAGCATACTTTTTGTTTCTGCAATACTTTACGTTTGGAGATGCACTTGTTCTGCAAGTTCATCTCCAAAATATAAGTAAAACACTTAAGAAAACGAAAGCAATTCCTGCATATATTTCTTACTTCAAATTCATTTCATTTTAAGTTCATGAAATCATTTTATTTCCTTTATGTTTCTGAAAACAATATTGTTTCTGTTCATCTTTAAAATATTTTAATTATTTTGGGCAATCAGATGTTTTTACCTGCGCTACCTTAGATAAGCATTCTTTATGTTTAATTTTAATCTCTACATATAATAAAATAAGGAGTTTGTGTGTCTGTGTTGTGTGTGTGTTTGTGGCGTGCATCCCGGGAAAACGGTAAGGCGTGGAAAGATGAAATTGTGTATACAGATGCAGATTTTGCTGAAAAAGTGCACCTCGGGCTTCGATTTTTGATATTTTAATTAGAAAAAAAGTTATTTAATGTTTTATGTGTTTTAGAGCCCTTTTTCGTGTTCAATTCGTCACAGACCCCCAACCAATCGCGCCAGAAAAATATTTTTTGTACTATAGTGTAGGAAATGTAATTTTAAACATGATGAACGAAAAAATTTTGACGATAGACCAATTTTTGTATTTTTTATGAATTTTTGAAAAAATGTCTTTTTTCCCATTTTCCTCTGTTTTATTTTTTGCTTAACCCATCCCTCAAAAAGTATAAAAGCCTCTTTTCTATAATTTATCTATGCAATAGTCAAAACATTTGTCCCTCTTCAGAAGAAGTTTTTTTCCAAAAATACGCAATAGTTTTTTTTCTACAATTTTTTTAATGCAGAACGACATCATCATATCCTTTACGTCGGTCGAAAAACATTCCTCGCTCTTTTTCTACGATCGACGTCACAGCGTGGATTTCGATTCGATATTAGACAGTCAGATTTTAATCGCAGCAAAATTTATTTGTATTTTTTTTCTATCTATATTTTTTACTTTAATAAATATTGGTTTCTCCATATTCCAAACAATTTTTTCAGTTTACTTTTTTTTACTGTCTTTTCTCCTAACATTTGAAGTTTTTTTTTTACATTTGCAATTTTTTTAGATAAATAAACGGAACAATTATTTTTTGTACTATGCCAAGCTGTGTGTTTAGATTCTTCTGTTGTTTATTAGCGATATTCTGATGTTAATCTCATGGTTAATCTCATGCTATGACTTCGTTGGTGCAAAAGCTAAGATCATAAATATCTTTGATTGCTGATATTAATAATCACTGAATACATTTTTGTTTCATTTATCAATCGTTTGCTTTCTCTTTACTTTTTTTTCGCGTAAAGGATTTCATTTCTTTATTTTTCCACTACTGACGTCACATCAAGGATTTCGATTCAATATGAAACAGCTACCATTCAAATAAATTAAAACAGTGAGGGTTTTTTTTTTTTGTTTTTGTTTTTTCCTTTTCTTTGGCATACGCTACTTTTTGCACCACACTACAGGGAACAAGGGAGAGAACTCTTTTTTGGGCTATTTAATTAAATAACCAAAGCGATTTTTTGAGTGATATTTGTTTGAATTAGGGAATTGGCGGGGAGGTTGAAAAAAAAAAAAAAAAAAAGAGATGGATAATCATAGAGATTTTTTTTTTTTTTGCGTGCTATTTATAAAGCCCGCTGTTTTTTTGCATGATATTTGTTTTTGTTAGGGATTGGTGTAGAATAGACAGGCCCGTCATTTAAAGAGCTTCAACGGGAGGTCAATAGCCCCCCCCCCCCTCCCCGTCCCACCAAGACTAGATAGTTGTTTGCATTTAACTGAATTAAACAGCGAGGGTTTTTTTTTTTTTTGTTGTTGTTTTTTAAGGCGGCAATCTTTGCGTAAAAAGGTGAATGGCCCAAAACGCAACTGAAGATAGACATAGAAAATATTCAAATTTTATATTGAAAAAGATAGAGATGGATTGATTAATACCGCTGCCAAATTTATTTAAACAGCCGCCGAAGGCGGCAAACTTGACGTAAAAAGTGAATGATTTCACACATTTGTGTGCATGCAGCGAGTTTTTTTTAGCTTTCGTAAGTGCTCTTTTTTGTAGACTACGGGTAAAATGGAAGTTTTTTTTTCGCGTGCTATTTAATAAAGTTAATAAAGCCCGCGGATTTTTGCATGATCTTTGGGGATTTTTTTTGGGATTGTCGGTTAGGTTAGGTGGATAGAGAGATAGATATGTTGAGTGGACCAAAATGTTGTTTTTTTAATTAATATTTATACACATAAAAAGATTGTTAATTACTATCAGAGGTAGATATTCATTGATCGTATAGATAGATAGACAAATATAGAGGTCCATAATAATAGTAGATGGACAGTAAGAAATAGATATACCCGTCACTAACCCCACCCACCCCCCACCCCTACCGACTTTGAAAAAACAATACTTTCACACAAAAGTAGAAGTACTTTTTGTTATTTTCCGACGAAATTTGCATGAAGAGTACTCCCTTTGAGTCCCCCCCCCCTCACTTAAAAATATTCCAAAGGACGAAACTAGAGATGGAACCAGAAAATGTTTTGCTCAAATTAATATTGATATAGATAGATATAGTTTGATTGATACCGCCACAAAATTTATTTAAGCAGCCGCCGTTGCAACTGTGGCGTAAAGAGGTGAATGGCAAGTAAGTCGATTGCATAAAAGTCGAATGGCGCAAAAAGGCGAACCAGCTGGTCGCCGAAGGCGGCTAGTAAATAATAAATGTATTTCATGGGAAACGTGCCAACTTGAACGTGCACCGCGAAAATTTGTTTGCCATGTAGGAGATTTCAATTCTGAATTTTGTAAGCGTTTTGAACTTTCGGCAATTGAAAATTTTTGATTGTGCTGCCCCACATTTTATTGTTTATTTTTATTTCAATAGCTGAAAAGTAATAAACTTTTGGTTTGGTTTTTATGCTATTCATTTCTGCAAGCTTTATTTTAATCATTTTCACATATTGTCGACTTATTTAGTTTTGAATCAAATTTTTATTGACAACTTCTTAAGTTAATGAAGTTTTAAATACTTGTCGGTAATTACTAATAATACTCATTATGTAAATGTGTTAAAATTAGAGATCGGCCGAAACGCGAATACCAAAGCTTCCGTTAGCTAATGCCCGAAGCTCTGGCTGCTGCACGTATTAATTTTTTAGCATTAATGTATAATAAATGCACACAATATGATACTTTTCCCCACATGTTTAAAAATCCCTAATATTATACAACATTTTTAGCTCACTGTCATCTCATTTCTAAATTAATTTTACTAATTAAAGTAATTTTGGTTTTGTACTGGTAGTATCAGAATAGAAGACATTTCTAGTTTTTTTTTTTGTTGTAAACATGTAATTATGAAGCATTACTTGGAATATGGAAGGAATGTTCAACAGTTAAGTTGATGTTTATAATAAAATCAACTGATATGATCAAATTAAGTTACAAAATAATTTATCAAGAAATTTGATGCTATTCACATTACATCTTGATATAATCTTTGTAACACATTATATTTTGTAAATAGACACGAAAATATTCTTAATTTAAAATTTTTGAAGTTAAGTTGAATTTGGTTGAAGGGCAATTCCACGATAACGGACGTATCATTCACAACATAAAACAGGCCTCATAAACACAAAATATGTTAACTATTTGCTTTATTGCTTGATATTATTTAAAGACATATTGCTAACTTCTTATTAATCTTCTGGTTTTTCTTAGTCAATATTAAATTTTAATTAATTTCATTTTTTTATTGCCAGTAACGGACGTATCTTACAAATGGAATTTAAAAACACACTGTTTTAGTAATCCAAAATTTTCTGAAACTATTATGTAAGAAATTTTTTAATAAACTATTTTAAACAACAAAAGTATGTTAATTTTAAGTATACTTGCAAAATATCTATTAACTTGAAAATTACTTGTTATTTTTTAAAAATATAACAGTAACGGACGTATCACAGATGTAACGAACGCATCATTTCTGAAAACTTACTCTTGTAATTAAAAGGTCTTTTTTATATTATTTCCACTAGCGGTAGGAAAAAAGGTAATCCCTGGGTCTGGAGCTCTCCCTTGAAGCTCGAAATTAACCTCCAATAATTTAAAATCAACCTACTCCCTTCTGTTTAAAATAATTTATTATTAATGAATAGTTTATTTATTGTGTCAAAACATTTTCTAGATCGATGCAGAATTTAACCTGCTCTACGAAAACAAAGGAAACTCGTTCTGTGCTGACTTCGGACTGCTAGCTACATCTCTAATTCTGCAAGCGAAACACTGCGGAAGGCTTGCTGCAGAACAGTTTGCGAATGGTCTACAGTTAAATTTTGCTACAATAGAACCTTCCAACGAAAGTATGTCATGAATAATTTAGCTTGTCTCTTTTAGAAAATGTAAAATTTTCAGCTACAAATATTTTGTAAAAAAAGCAGCCGAAAACTTTACTATGTAATGAGTAAAATGAGCACAATGTGTATAAAAATACAAATGAAACATTTAAAAAGAGTTAAAAAATGAGCATATGCTGAGTTTTTAAATGTTTCATGTGTACTTTTATACACATTGCATTTCTGCCAACTTGTAGGGTTTAGCCATACAATGTAGGGTTTTGGTTCATTGTGCGGTTGTAGGATTCAGGTGTAAAATGAGGGATTTTGCAAATTTTTACCAATTTTGAAGTTTTTTTTTACAAACAAAACTAAATTTCATGCACTAGGCTTCCTTAAACATCGTTACGTGTGTTAATATGCCTGGGAGAACATGAACTTAGTCATAGGCGGATTTAGGGCTGAGTTACTGGGGGGCAAGGTTTATGTTTTTATTATTTATTTTAGGATTTGGCATGCATGCTGTCATTACTTAAAGTCATCTCAAAATTACTGGGAGGGGCAATGCCCCCCCCCCCCATAAATCCGCCCATGAACTTAGTCACATTTCAACAGTGAATTTGTACTTCGCAGAGTACTGGTTCTCTGATTTGAGATCGTAATGCTTTTGAATCGAGCAAATATTTTAATATTTCTAGAAATTAGAGAATATATTAGCATATGTTCCCTAACATGAGTCTATTTAACTTTTTATTTAAATAATTTATATATGTATATATATCCCTCGTTAAATCGAATCTTGTGTTAGAAATTACATTCTTTTTGCATCATTCTTTATAATATTTTAATATTTTTGGCAGTTTTAAGTAATTTTGGCAGGTTATTTTATTTTTATTGTTCAATTTTTTTTCTCAATCAAGCTTAAATTTGACATAAATTTGCCGAAAATTACAAAACTTAAATAATAAATTCATTCAACTGAAAATTAAAATTAAAAAAAAAAAAAACCGCCTTAAAGGATTCATGCAATTAAGATCTCCTATATAATGTCTCATTTTCATTGTAAAATATTGTCTTTGTACATTTTTGTTGAGAAAATTGTAGGGTGTTTGAAGTGGACATGTTGGCAGGTATGATACTGTGCTCATTTCATTTATTGCATATTTTCTATTATCTTTTTAGAAACTTGTGCAGCATTGCTGCTGCTTCCACTGATGTTGCCAGAAGGAGGCTTTAAAAAGAAAGGAACTAAGACGAGAAAGATAAAATCTACGGGCGCTCAGTCGCAGGATAATTTTATACAGTTTCTCCCTGTATGTTCCATTTTTTCTCAATTCATTAGCTATATATTTTTGTCCCAAAGCTAATGTAGGAACTACGTGTTTGCATATTGTTCATAATACTCTGTTTTAGGGAGTTAAAAAACTTATGCTCGAACTGTTCATGATGCTGTGAGTAGTGTGGGAGGTTTGTTTCAGGTAGTCGTTACAAAACATATAATACTACTTGCTGCTAGAAATGCACACAGTTTCTATCAGGGAAGAACAGAAAGTAAAAAATCTTAAGAAAGAATCCGAAGAACTAGACTCCCAAAAAAGAAGAGCTGTGGGGAAATTAAAGAAGCTGCCTGATTTTAAAATGCAATCTTTATACATACAGTGTAAAACATATTTTTAAAAAATCTGATGTGTTTTAAATAAAAATAATTTTATCAAATATAGTGGAACCTGCTAAAGTGACCACCTTGGTAAACTGTCCACCTTATTAAAGTGACCATTTTGAGGAAAGAAGTTTTCTTCTATAATAAAGTATTAGGAATTTATCTTTCTAAAGTGACCATGACCACCTGTATAATGTGTAAAGTGACCAATTCGTTTTGTATTGTAATAGTATTTACACCTGTGCAAAGTGACCTTTCCTTTTTATTGTCTCACTTCCTTGACCTTAGCCTTCATCTATTATTCTGTTTTGAAAGAAACATTATTATAGCTGTTTTTAATCAACTCATTAATTAATTTAGTACATATTTTAATTTATATTTCACTTGATGACATAAATAAGCATTTTTGTAGAAACTTCATGCAGTGACCACCTCCATATAGTGACTATTTAAGCTGGTTCCTAGGATGGTCACTTTAGGCAGGCTGTACTGTGATAATAATTTAATTAATTTTGTTTTTATTTCATCCTATTCTTTGATTTTTATCTATCATATCACTAATTCCTAATTTAAAAAATAGTTATATAATGTTAAAAAGCACAAATGCGCAGGAAACTGGCAAAGGTGTTTTGAAATTAGGAAAAAAAAATCCATTTTCAATGCAAAAGTATGCTCATGGAAAATACAAAATTCATATGCCAAAAGCCAATATGCTTTTTTTTCTTCTATTTTTTATGTATACTTAGAGTCTACTGAATCATATGCAATTGTATTAAATTGGTTTTATATCATGTTATAAAAGATTTTTAATGAAATAACACTTAAAATATTACAGTTGTGATTTTTAAAAAATTTCAATTTAAAGTTAATTGAAGGGTTAAATTAGCTTTTCCATCTTCGTACAGTCCTACTTGTGCAGCTGATTTTTGATGATATTCCTAAAATTTTCTTTCAAGTTCAAGTCCGGTGAATTCCCGTAACAATCTAGTACAATGATTGCGTTGTTTCGAGCAGAGATTTTTGATTAGCTTCAAAGTGTCGCATCCCTCGTCGTCTTTTTGTAAAACGAACCATGGCGAAAAAAATTTATCACCTGCTAATAACAAATGCATACCTACTATTTAGATAACTCATTTTCACTCCGAGCTAATTTGGAATGCTGTACAAGAACAACCCTCGGCGCTATAAAACGAAAAAAAACGACATTCTCAATTAATTGCCACAATGGTGTAGTTGTCATTTGCAATTTCAACTTTTAATTGATTTTTTTATTTTTTGGGAATTTTGGGGCATATTATTTTGGCGTGTCAATGTACTCATGTACAATTTTTCTTTTCTTGTCCTTTTTTTTTCAGATCATTTTAGTGTAGATGAGTTAACATTTAAATTTTCAATCAAGGTTATACTTCTCCCTCCTTGACAATTTAATTTGCCAGCCGGAAGACTGCATGACTGAGCATTGTCTTGGTGTCGCATTAGTGACTAGAGCAGCCACAGAACCGTCTCGGGTGGTGAAAATGTTATTCGCCAGATAGTCACTAGTGTTGCATTCGGATTATGTCGCGGTCATGTGTTGTTGGTAAGCATGGTGGTCCTTACGGCCGTTGTTATTTTTATTTCTGTTAGTCCCTCGTTTTATATTCTGGAAGCGGTCTAGTCCCCGTCATGGAGGGATTAGTAAATATCTTGTTTAAATTGTAAACGTGACCTCTACAATGAAAAATATTTTTTCTTACTGTGTCTAATTTTACATAATGTATAGTTACCCTTTTTGTCTGCTTGTATCAGACATGTGATATATCACCGTGAATTAAATTTAGTATCTGCAAAATAACAGAAGGGCATTGCAGCCAATAAAGTCAATATAGGGTTGACCGACCAGTGAATGAACTCTTAGGCAAATTTTCAAATTAAAAAATTCATAGTGTCGTTGAATTATTTAAAAAAATGTATTGGAGATCTTTTATTGTTTTTGCTAGGGTTTTATGGGGGAGGTTAAAACGAAAAAAACCCAGTGAATGAACACCCCTACCAGTGGACAAAAGCAGTATTTTCTTCCTGTAAATGTGAATGTGTTGTTTTTTTTTTAAAAAAGAATTACACTGTGTATATTCACTGGTCGGTCCACTCTATACTACTTAATTTCATATGTAACTAATTTCAGTGTTTGGTTTATAAAGACTTAATATTAATAGCCCATGAATCAACTATCAAGTGTATACTGCAATATTATACTACTAATGTTTTTTCTCTCGGCCATGGAATTCAGTATATTTCATCACAATTGTGTCACATTTCTGTTGTATTGATAAAACTTTTCAATTATATCGTTTAAGGCAAATTGTATAGACATCGAAGGGACATTTAAATGTGTTGTATAGGAAATTCCGAGAAACGAGCTTTTTAAAATGATTTGTATGTTTACACTGCAGCAAAAAAAAAAAAAAACTTTAAAATGTCATTTTGTTGGCTTATCCTAATGTAAAATGACACCCGAGTCCAAATATGCCCACCGTTTCCCCCATATGCGTACCTATTTGCACAATGGTATTTATTTCTTTCACATTAAAGAAATATTGTACATATAGGGGGAAACGGTGAGCATGTTCGAAATCAGGGGATCATTTTACATCGATCGACAAAATATCAGAAGCATTTCAAAGGGTTTTTTTTTACCGCACAGTGTTATTTCTATGCCATACCAGTGGTATAAAGTAAATTAATGAGGAAATTATTTCTAATTTTATTGCTTTGGAATATTTTTTGTCGAAAATAGCAGTTTGTGATGCATGTAATGTGCCATACCAGTGGTACAAAATAAATTAATGTGGAAATTATTTTTAATTTTATTGTTTTGTAATACTTTTTGTCGAAAATAGCTTTTTGTGATGCGTTTAATATTCAGTTTAGGAAATGAAGTTTTAGTTACGCCTACTTTTTTAATGTAACATATACCCCTGATAGGTATTTGGCATTTTTTTTTCTTCTCTCTATATTTTGTTTACAAAGTAATTTTTCATTAAAAAAAATGATATTTGATATTGTCTAAAAAATATTTCAGCATTTTGTATCAATGCTACGAATTACAATAAAAAAATGTTATTGCATGAGCTTTGTGTTTGTGTCATGTTATTTCATATTCATTTATTTAATAGGTAAATGATTTTCTAACGCGCAACGAGTCCCACACAATAGCATGCGAGATGGCATTATTTCATTGTTGCATCAAGTAAAATTCGGTAATTTTGTTAATAATTTGATAATATTTTATGACAGCATTTGAAAAGCAGAGAATTCGCTGCTATGACAAGGGCAAAACTGGATTTAGTAACTTAATTGTTTTACTAATGAAAAAAAGATCTCCAGTTAATATCTACTGGGTTGAGGTTAATTCTATAATTGCTCGATGATTAATTCCGAACATGTAGTTTGTATTTACCATAGAGTTTTATTTATTATAATTGTCAAAGTCTGTGTACTTCGACTCTGCTGATTTTGCAAGAAAAAAGATAATTGTCAAGTATTTGGTGAGCCATAAATTCAACTATTGAAATATACCCAAAGAGGCAGTTAGTTGCTTCTCTGAAACGGAAATGCATTTTTTATACGTCATACTTTGACGGGTTATTTTATAGTGAATATACTACAGTCTGCGCTCATTATAACAACCATAAAAAAAAAGCCATCCCATTAAAACGAACTGTGAGGAAAGTCCCAACTTATATATATTCTATGTTAATTTGCTTCTGTTATAACCACCACTCGTTATAAAGACCTTTTTTCTGAGGGACGGAGATGGTCATTATATCGAGCGTTTACTGTATTATACATTCAAGGGAAGCAAGTTTTGGCAGAACATAAAAAGCAATATGGTGCATATGCTTCGATAATTTCGCATAGCAAGTTTCAGTCTTTTATTGCATTTTAAAAGTTTCATGTAAGGAAAAGAACTCATTTTTGCCTGTGCTACTTTAAATAAATTTGTTATGTATGCTTTATTTTAATTATTTATATATTAGTATCTAAACCTTCAGTTAACAGTGCTTTTTAGACATTCCAGAATAAAATAAATGCAGAAATATGATGAAAAAACTGATGCATTGAAATGCAGTATTTTATTGTATTAAACAAGAGTTATTTTTGCTATTACAATAAAAATAAAGACACATGTAGCGAAAAATAAAATTAACATATTAAAAAATGAAACGAAGAAATACTCATAAATGAAAATACATACTAAAGAATAAAACCACAAATACTAAAAAATGGAAACATGCACAAGCTCACAAACGAAATAGAAACATACTCGAAAACAAAACAACGTGTGCTGAAAAACGAAACATACATATACTCATAAATAAAACTTCACATTCTCAAAATCAGAACAAACACATACTCAAAAATAAACCACACATACTAAAAATTGAAACCTACACATACCCATAAACAAGACAAACACATTCTCAGAAATAAAACTACACATACTAAAAAGTGAAAACATGAACATATTCAAACACCACAAACACATTTTCAAATATAAAACTGTAAGTACTAAAAAATGAACCATACCCATACTCATAAACAAGACAAACACATACTCAGAAACAAAACTATACATACTAAAAAGTGAAAACATAAACATACTCAAACACGACAAACACATTCTCAAAAATAAAACTATAAATACTTAAAAATGAAACGTATACATACTCATAAACAACACAAAAACATTCTCAAAAGTAAAACCACACATACTAGAAAATGAAACACAGACATACTCAAAAAATATCAGTAACATATACTCGTAACTGAACATACATACTCGAAAATGAGAAGTCTCATACTCAAAAATGAGTATGTCAACAAATACAGATTAAATACAGCTCATTTTTTTGAAACTCAACATACTCAAATAAGAGTAATTTTGACTCAAAATTGAGTAGTTTTGACTCGTTTCTGAGTACTTAAAATAGTTTCAAACCTGAGCACATTCGAGTTTCATATTTAAAACCCATGTAGTCGGAGCCATTATGAAACGGTGAAGTTTTCATAAATGAGTAAATTTGACTCGATTTTGAAACTTTTGTTACGAGAGTGCATCTTACATGAATATTATTCAGAAAGAAATCCTTGCTACCGCGCCGAAATTTCTTCCTGACGACTTTTGGTAAAATACTTTTCTTGTTACAAATTGAAATTTCTTGTTGGTTTTATTGAACCTCATTTGTAAGCAACAATTATTTGTTGCAAAAAACTTGATATGTGCTTTTAATTGGCATTTTTTGGCATTTAATTCTTAGTATTCACAAGTAATACACTTCTGCATCGCCAAAATTCCCCCTGGTGGTGACTTTCGGTACTATGTTTTACTGTAGAAATCAAAATTCCATGGGCTGCTATGTACGCCAATGAAATTCGGCGATGTTTCGTCCAATACTTCACTTGCTAGAGGGCTCTGAACACCTCACGTTATTATATATATATATATATATATATATATATATATATATATATATATATATATATATATATATATATATATATATATATATATATATATATATATATATATATATATAAATAATTAAGTATTTTACTAAAAATACTTTTCCCCTTACCACTGATAATAGTGTATTGTCTAAAATATATTGTTACGGCATTTTTAAAGCTTCCATGTCCTTTAATTCGTTTCTTGCGTGCATTTATTCATTAGGATATTTCTAGGACCAAAAGTTTAAAATATTGCAAGGGGTTATGAAACTTCCGAAGTTCCTCTAGGTAAACCATTAAAAGCTAGTATTTAATCCTAAGGTGAACTTTACAAGGAAAATGTGAAGGCGAGAAAGGGCCAACATCTAATTATCATAAATTATGTAGAAGAAGAGAATCTAGAGCGAAGAAGATCAGCGGTGTAATGAAAGATACTTGAGCAAAGTTCAAAAAGCTAAAACGATGATTATAAAACGTATGAAATAATTGTAACGCTGAGCATCCAGCTTCTTTTAAGTATTGAATGCGTTTCATTATTTTCGGTATTTTAGTATTTTTATTTGAATTTAAACTGTCCGCTATCGAATTTGAATTTTTAATTCAAATTCGATTTTATTTAGATATATACTTTATCTACATGCATGTAGCTTAAATGAAAACATTGATAGTAAATAACTTTCAATAATTGAATAAGAAATTCTTTTACAAGTTTGAAACTATTCTTTTTACGGAGCGTTGCGGTCGGAGTGAACTGAAAAAAAAAAATCCTTTAACAGTCCAGAGGATTCAATTCTTAAAATTTGATAATTTTATGAGAAATTCATATGTTTTTAGTGCGCTGAATTAAATAAAACGAGTTTTGCTCGATATGACTTACTGTTCCGAAAATAATTGTATTTTATTTGAACTTAAATATATTTTTTTATTTTTCGTAGTTCTTGAATTTTTAAATGCTTCTAAGTGTGTCGTATCTACTTGAAAATTAGTATTTTTAATGTAATAAACATGTAAATTTAATCTGTGCAAAAATATTTTGAAAACATGCTTTAGTTTAAAACTTTAATATTTGTAATTTGGTGAAAAAAAACCCTTTCCGTATCAATTTGATGTTGTTCTATAACATATGTTTTGTTTTGTTTAGGCTTGTTGTATGATTGTGAAGGAAATAATATTTTGAAAGATTTAACCGTATTAACTGAACCTTAATTCGACTTGTTAGTATCATAAGGTAAGTTCCAATGAAGATTCAGAGCCTATTATCACGCTCATTTGTGTTTCCAAGTGACTCTAACCTTTGCAACTTGATGAAATGACTCCATGAATCCTAAATAAATCCATGCGGAAAGTTAAGTTTGGATTATGTTGGCAGCATTTTAATTTAAAAAAAATGGAAAACTGACCTTGGGACATGGGTATAATAAGCCCAAGTCTGAAAAAAACGTTAAAAAGGACTATCAAACTATATAAAAAATAGTGTCAAAAAGATCATATTCAACCACATTTGATATTACAATAAATTCAGTATTTACTTTAATTGGAAAGGAGAAAATCAATAGTCACATTTGAGGCACTCATATCTCATTATTTTTTGTTTCGGTAGTTCAAAGTTCGGCAGAGAGGTGCAGCATATGTAGCAATAGATCATATTCTTCACTGGACCCTTCATTGTCTTAATAGAGATATCGCATCATAATAAGTTCAATCATGGCCTTATTTGGCTAAAATCTATTTTTATAGGATTATCAAATCACCGGGGAAAAATGGCGGTACAAGGGGCCCTTTTTTGTTTTTGAATTCGTCAACTACATAAATAAGACTTTCTTGAACAATAAACAAGGTTTATGAAATTAGTAAACTGCAAGAAGCATGAGGAAAAAAAATTTACTACAAAATAAGATAACGCAATTTCTGACACGACTCTTGTTTTGACAGTTGCTACACTTTTGCCTGTTGATAAGACAGGAGTTGTTCGGCTACCTGAGAGTGATAAAACCACGGTATAGCTAGTTTTTGCTATCATATATTTAAAAAAAAATAGGGTTTCGTCATTTTAGTCTGCATAGCCTTATTTAGCGCACCGACCTTACACCTTCAACATTATTAGCCCCCTTAATAAAAGCATAGCTTCTGTCTGCCATTACCACGATAGACATTTGTTTCTCTTGCGTAGAAATTGGCTAACATTAAAACAATTTTATCAATATATTTCATATCATTCTTATATTTATTCATTGAAATGCCAAAGAATTTTTTTTTTTTTTTTTTTTTTTTTTTGACCTTTGTAATGTTGTATACGATAGGGTAGACCGAGGCACGTTTACGTGAATTTTTTTCAATGAAATTTCTAAATTTTATGTTTTAACTTGGGAAATTTTAGACATTGTGGTTTTATAAAGCAGTCAATGGAGTCAAAATTGGTATATTCAGTTGCTATCTGCTTTTAACCGTTAAAAAAATAGTTTTTGAGTTCAAGTCGGTTGAGTAAACTTTTCCCGCACACGGGGCACGTTTACGCATAATAATTTTGACACCTAACGTGATTCTGTTAGTGTTTTGAACATACTGTCTTACCATCGTTAAAACAAAGCAAATTTATTACAAATTTTTTACTACAAACTGAACAGTGCATTAAGTAAAAGCAGAACAAGCCTACATGATTGTAAACTATAATTGTAACTCAATAAAGAATTAAATGGTGATTTCCAAAACTGAATAGCCTGAAAATGTAAAAAATTTTGAGACAGTTAGGAGCGAAAAAAGCGTCAGGGCACGTTTAGAAGTAAGACACGGTAAGAACGTGCGTAAAGGGACTCAGACGTCAACGCGCGTAAACTTGCCCCATCGCCAAGTTTGGATTTATTTTTAACGTGAAAAAAAAAAAATAATAATAACATTTCAGTTCATACAAATACAATTTTGAAAAAAGGATAAGACTATGCTAATTTTTATACATTTGTTCTTTCTTAAATAAGAATTGTTTATTCACAATAAGCTTCAAAACGTTCAACTCAAAATTTACTCGACTTGGTTAAAAACACATTATTCTTTCTGCATGCTAGACCGAAGCTCGATTGGTGCTCAAAAACTTGTGAGGATATTTGCTAGGGAGCAGTATCAATATGTTATGACTCTTTGCTCTCTAGTTATGATTCTTTTTGAAAAAAGCGCACTGCGTAAACATGCCCCAATCTACCCTACATGGCCCAATAAGAAGCAAAGTTCTCTGAGAGGACGTTTTTAGGTTTTGAGTAAAATACGAGCAAATTGCAAACCCTTAGTAGGCTTTCATTGAAATGTGTCACTTAAATATCCTGTTTAGCTGCTCCTACTAGGACTACTGGTAACATCTGGACTTCAAAACAGAGCAGAATTCACTCTAGCACTTATGTTAGTTATTTTATATTAGTTTTAATTTTTTCACACACGCCCCTTTATTCTGAATGTTTCACGATTATTTCCATATTTTCATAGAGAATGTATTTTCTCTAAATATAATTTATTTTTCTAATGAAAATGAACTGCTATTTATAGAAGTTCATAATTTATGAAAGACTAGCAGTACCCGCATGGCGATGCTCGTGCTAATAATTTTAAAAAAGTACATTGAAGAAAAAAAAATCCATGCGCCCCCCCCCCCCCCCCTTATGACTGGAAATGATCCTTTTTCTTGAACTAAAATGCGTACACACATTTACAAAAAACCTATTTAAAGCTGTACGGAATTTAAAACTATTCGCCAAAACACATAAAAAGATGCCGCCTGCGGCGACCAGCTGGTTTGCTTTTCTATGCCAGCAGCCCCAGAGGAGGGGAGGGAGGCAGGTGTACTCTCAATGCCCATTTTGTCGAAAAAAAAAAAAAAAACGCGTCCACTTTTATGTGAGTGCTTTTTTTTTTCAAAGTCGTAGGAGGGGGGGGGGGAGGAATTGACCACCAGTTGAAGTTCCTTAAAATACGGATATTTAACTATCGATCTATCAATACGACCTATGCATTTCTACCTTTGATGACAATTAACAATATTTTTCTATGTATATATATATAACAAAGATTATACAAAAAAATATGCTCTTTATTTAATTAAAATAGCACAAAAAAAAAGCTGGCTAATCCCTGTAGGGTGCAAAAGATTAAAAAAAAAACCCTCACTGCATTTTTTGAATCTAATGCACACAAATATGTAACGTTAAATAACAAAAGCAAAACGTGTGGAGGGAGGGGTCGAAATAAATAAAATTCCTAACTGGAAAGGGAAATTAGCAATAGCAAGCGCTGCAGTTGGATCACGTGGCCATGACTTCATTGCCATGACGCACGTAATGACCATCGTAAATTATTGAAAATTGCTAAAACTTCGGCTATTTTTGGAAGTTGTGCCGTGCTCCGCATTAAAAAACTTGTAAAAAAAAAAAAAAGCTGTAGCGTATTTTTTAATTTTTTTTTCCTGAAGAGGGTGAAATGTTTTTACTATTACATAATTAAATTTTAGAAAATAGGCCTTTATGCTTTTTGCGGGATGAGTTTAGAAAAGTTAAACCCAGAAAAAAAAGGAAAAAAAAAGTTTTTTGAAAAATTCATAAAAAATATTAAAAATCGTTCCATCTAAAAAAAAAATGTTTTTTTTTGAGCAATCACGATTGCTTATTGTTCTCATGTGACAGTCCTTGACGTTGTGATTATTTTTCAGCTTGGGCCAGGAGCAGCACCGCCCACCGGCGCGGCGGCGGCACGGCTGCTCTGGTCCTGACCACTGTCCCCCGGAATCCACTTCTGCTGGGTGGTGGCGTCCATGTTTTTTTTTTTTTTTTCATTTTACTTAAAATTAAATTCCCTACATTTTTGTACAAAAAATATTTTCCTGGCGCAATTGGTTCGTGGTTTGTGGGGTGAAAACTACTAAAAACTGCTAAAAATTACATAAAACGTTGAATAACTTTTCTTATAAATAAAATATCAATGTAAATTGTAGACTATACCCTTCCTCAACAAAGGGATTGTTCAACACAAACAAAAAAATTTCCAATTCGAACCAGTAGTTCCTGAGATTAACGTGTTCAAACAAACAAAGTCTTCAGCTTTATATTAGTCGAGCCCGCTTTATGGAATAGCCAATTTTCCATAAAAAAAAGTATTCTAATAAGCAGGAAAATTTATAAAACGGGATTAAAATAATAGACATCAACGGTTTGGTGCATTGAAAATGTATTACATTAAGCGGAATATTCTTTTATCTGATATTCTAATAAGCGGGCTTGACTTAATTAGTATAGATGTGGAATTATTTCTTTAACACATGATTTTATCTTTCTGAATTTCATCTAAAATCGTGCTGATGCATGATGTGTGCACCAGATGACTTCCTTTTACGCCAATTCAATGATAATTAAGCCTTGGAGTACGCAAGGAACCACTTTAAATATTTTCCCCCTAATTTGGTGCGAACCGATGCAAAAAAAGGTTTCACAGAGAATTGTTTTTCCAACATCGACAATTTTAACGTGATTCAATGGAAAACACCCTAAATATCGCCAATAGCACCAAATTAAAACCAGATTTTAAAAAATAAAGAAATAATAGGCAAATGTGTCACCAACTTGGCGATACATCGCCATGTTCGCCAAATTATAACATCACTTGAGTTTGCATTAAAATTAACACTGATTTTATACAAAAACTAGTAAAAGACACCTTTTGCAACCAAATAGGGAGGTACACAACTAGACCTCACTAAGAGTCTACATCCCAAATTTCAAGTTTTTACGGCATATCGTTTTTGAGTTCCGCGAGATACGTACATACATATATTCGTACATACCGACGTCACGAAAAAACTCGTGGTAATCAACTCGGGGATTGTCGAAATGTATATGTATCGGGCCTCCGTACGTTTCTAGGCATTTATGCAGGTGCAGTCCCCCCCCCCCCCCCCCGGTCGAAAAAAATCACTCAACATTCGTTTGGGGATGAGTAAAATGGAAATTTAGGCCGAAATTTGAAGGCAACATTTTTTCGCGAATACGATACTTCCTTTACTATGTAAAAGGAGTTAAAAACAATTACAACTTCATATCTTTTTTTTAATGTAGGGGAAGCTGCTGTACCCACGGACAAAATTTACTTTGCAATTACCCCGCGGACAAACAAAAAAAAATATATATATAAATAGATCTAAGGAACTCAATTATACTCAATACATTTTCATAAGCCATTTTATACATAAATACTTCAAACATCCATTGAAAATAACATTAAATAAAATACCCAACAGAAATTAAACTTTAAAAATTAATCGAAGGTTTTTCCCTTTTTTTCTCAATTTTCCTTAATTTTTAACATCAGTGAACACTTTAAAAAAGTTATTACTCTTAAGAGAGTTAATGATCTTATGAATAATTAATATGTTTTTGAACACAAAAAAATAACTGGATTCATAATACTATAGCTCTCTATGTACCTACATAATAACCTCAATTTATATGTAAATTGAAACTTTTAACCAAAATTAATCAATTACAAAAAAAAAAAAAAAAAACTCAGCTTATATGAAACCAACAAAAATCTATAAAAGTCGACTTCAAATGAAAACAGGTAGGATTGACGATCTGTAGATCCTACAACAGGTGGAGGTTACTTCAACACTCTATTTTTGAGCCCTACTTCAAATTCATCATCATTGTTGAAAGCAAATTTCGGACGTTGGTGAAAAGGCACTATTTTGAGGTACTTCACATTGTAAGAAGACTCATGTGTGACCCAAGGAGACTGAAAATTGCTGTCCGTGGGTACACATGGTTGTGTGTCCTTGGGTACAAAGGTATGCAATTTTGGTTTTGCAAGGCAGTCAGGATGCCATCGACAAGACCACAGTTTTAAAACATTAAAAATCAGAAACAAAACCTTCAAAATATAGGGAATCATGATACCTACAACAAAAACGAATAATACAATCCACGACGGGCGAAAAAAAAAGAAATTTCTCATGTCTTTTTTTACTTAGATCCTACTAAAATCGAAAAAATGTGATAGAATCTTAAATGTTCGATTGATGGCGTTGAAACTTCCTGGGGGTACTGAAGAGCGCTGTGACACACACGTTGAACCCCAATTAGGATCTCTCTCGACGATACCGGAAATTTCCCGACCAACTTCCGTAGGTGCAACTGTACCGTCCGTGGGTACAGCAGCTTCCCCTATAAGTAAGAAAGGAAAGTTGCGTTGCTAGTAATTTAAATTATAGCCGTTTGCAAAAACTCATAACAATAAAAAGCACATGTGTTTCAAGGATCTATATTTGCTTTGATTTGCTCACTGAATAGTTATTTTTCCACACAATTTTAAATTCACCATTGAAAAGTAACCATTATCATTAAACGGAATGATAAGAAAAAATACTCGTTTTTGAAAATTATTATCTTCTGAAGGGAAAAGGTTTCATCTGTAATGCTCTTATGAGCGATATTTATATAAAAAAAACATGTTCTCCATGAAATATCAGATGGTTTTCTTCACTTGGTTTCTAAATTATAACCATTCAAAGTTTAAATTTTTTCATAAGTGAATATTTTTGACAGCTCGTAACTTGAAAGGGAGAAGCAGCATTCACTTGAAAATTGCCAAGGAAGGACTTCTAAGAGTATATTATGTTTACAATCTATGAATTTCGTTCTGTTATTCAAATCTATGTGTGAGATGGATAGTCTTGAAACTGCAAAAGTGATCGTCAACTGTGAAGGACTTTGTTTGGCATGATTCGCACTAACAAGTATTAGAAAAGATTATAGCGCTGCTATTAACATTTTTAAATTACAGGCGTCTCTCGTATAACACGATACTCGTGCAACACGGTTTCGATATTAAACGGTACCAAATTTGCGATTATTATAACACAGTTTCGGTATTACACGGTACTAAACTTGAATTAATACTTCATGGTTTTCATATAACATTTTTTTTTTTTTTAAAGATGGATTTCATTTTTGTTTAACACACTGTTAAAAATGTATGATAACTCTAATAAGTTTTTACTTTGCTTTGATGAAACTTATTCGAAAAATTCTTCAACTCCGACACGAAAGTTTGTTTTCCCAGTATAAAACATCTAATTTTTAACTTTTAAATACTTTATTTTTCTCTTAAGGATTTTAAAAACAAAAAGATTAAAATTCTTTCGTTTCCAATGCATTGTAAGAATATAACGTAAGGATTCAACTTCTAAGCTAAATTTGGCAAACGATAATAAAAAAATGCAGTCGAAACAAAATATGAAATAAAATAAATAGAATAATTCTATTTATTTTATTTTATCTTGTGTTTCGTTGTTGTTGCTCAGACAAACCTTATTGCTATAGGAAAGCTCAGATTGTTTTTCTGATTGAATGAATTTTGCTTTTAGTCAAGAAATTTAATAAATTTTTATCTTTTTATTCGTAATAGTATTAATTTGGAGGATGTAAAATAATAAAATTGCTTCAATTATAACTTCAGTTTTGGATCAGTGAGCCATTGTATGTTTTGGTTGCCAGTTTTCGCTTGTATGTTCTTTTGAGTTGAAATTTCAGCGATTATAAAATTTGCCCCTTAAGACTTGGTTTTGATGTAACACCGTATATTATCCCTTAATTCACATTATTTCAAAATTGACATGATTTTTACTATGTATATGATTAATTAGTTTAAAAAAAAGTAAAACACTTTACTTAAAAAAAAAAAAAATAAATAAAATCTGGTATAACACGGCTTCGATACTACATGGAAAAAATTAACCGTGTTATACGAGGGACACCTGTACTTTACATCAATTTTAGTCTTTATGATTTTTAATATTGAATATAAAACTTTCCAACTTTCTTAAAACCTGTTTTTATTTAGAAAACTTTGACTTATACTTGTTGTGGTTGTGACTCTACAGTCAAGCCCGCATTCAAAAATATTCAATAAATTGATATTTCAAAATTGCTTTAGAAGATTATGACGAGTATAATTTAGCAAAAAAATTTGTCTGAAAAAAAAGAAAAAGGATTTTAAAGTGTACTGCCGTGTGCAGGTAAAGGGCAGTAAAAGCAATTTTTTTATTTTTCATTTTTTGCATTTTTGTCATCTGTTGTACATTATCTTTATCGTACAAGCTCGCTTATTTGTTTTCCGCCGAAAAAAAGGAGCGAATAAAACGTCTTATTCCCACATTTTTCTATTGTTAGTATTGAATCCACCAAACATTTCTTCAAATATCTCGAAAACACATTTCTGCAGATACTGCCGTTTACTTGCACAAAGTAGTGTTCAAGAGCATATGAACATATAATATTGTGGATTATTCCTTCTCTCGATCGGAAATCTCTATCCGAAATAAAAATCCATTCAATGAATCTTTCGAATATTTGCCACTTCGATGAAAATCATGAAATCGAAGTTTTTTCCACTGAATTCCCTTTTTATACATTCAATTTAATAGTTTTTCGAGAGACTCAATAAGAGTGTTCTTGAATCGATTTCTCTCCTTACTGTTGAAAAAACGAAGAAATTAGTCTACAGGGAATCCATGTGCCTACTACACAAAATGAGATAAATGCCATATATTTTATCCCTATTAATGTTCTTTAAAAAAAAGTTTGAAATTTGGATTTTTCCCTTTAATACGTTTAAATTCTTTTGTTTGTGTTTGGGAGGGATAACATATTTTGAATGATAAATTTTAAAAGATTTTATTAATTTTGAAAATACGACATGATCTTAAAATTTAGCTCAAGCTTCACATGGTTTAGAGTAGACTGGGGTAATGCCGTCACTTTAAGGAACTTCAATTTTTATCACCATCAAAAATCGTATTTCTGAGCTAGATAAATATTTCGGATTATTTTACACCATATTAAGAATGTATACAAAATTTCTTATTAATAAATCTACAAAAGAAATAGTTATAAAAACATCAATTTGTCAACCTCTGCACTGTAGCGGTATTACCCAGGGAGCTGGGGTAATCCCGCCACTAGCCAATATGACTAAAAGACTAGGAAGGAAAATTTATTGAAAATCATATATGCAATTAGCAATACAATATAGGAATTGAAAATCAAAAGAAATGATATTTTTAGTTTATACGAGTGAAAAAACAGTATTTGGGATTCAATTGCTTTTCTTAAAATTTACAAAAATCATAAATGTAGTTTACAGCCGTTTCAGCAACGCTGGACTCGGAATTCACTCACTTGCCACAGCAAGTTCATCTGTATCACAGTTCGTTCGCACAAAACAATATAGCACTAAGTTGCACAAAGTTTGGATCGCTTGGATCAGAAAGGTCATCATTTTCGTCATCGTCACGAAACTTTTTGACGTCGATGTCCTTCTCATCTGAAGAGTTTTCCAAACTAAAAAGTCGCTTTCATGTTTTCTTTTTCAGATTTATTCATTTTCTTTTGCCGTGTTGTCACTGCTTTCTCTTTGTTTGCACTTGGATTCAGTTGTGATATACATTCTCAAAACCTTTGCTGCAGATTTTCTTTCGGCTTGTTTCTTTTTCAATGTTTTTTCCTTTCTTTTAGCTACTGTTTCTTCCAAAACTGCTTTCATTGGGGTTCCCGTTAGAATTGACGAGTGGCCTTTACTTTTAAAACTTTCCTGTACCCTTTCTGCTGCCAATTTTGG
Source organism: Uloborus diversus (assembly GCF_026930045.1). NCBI lineage: Eukaryota > Metazoa > Arthropoda > Arachnida > Araneae > Uloboridae > Uloborus > Uloborus diversus. The sequence goes on along the minus strand of NC_072733.1, from coordinate 159,040,053 downwards.
AATTGGTGAAATCTTTTCTAGCGATTGAAGAAACGTTTTTTGAGGCACTTCTTGAACGGCCTTTGATGAACAAGGTGCTACATCCAGTCATTCACCTCTCTTCAGACGTATCGCTCGCATTTACAATATTATTTTCTTCACCAGTTTTTTCTGTTAAGACTAACTTCTGTTAACTAACTCTTTTTACTAATCACAGTTTACAAGAGCGCATTTTCGTTCCTTTAAAAAAATGCTTTTGACCTATACAGTGGAAATATGCTTCCGGGTGGCGGCATTACCCCCGGAGAGGGGGCGTCATAACCCCGATCCGACAAGATGGAAGAAATGTAGATTAAAGACATTAAAACAAACGGAAGTGATCAATATTGTTGATTAAAATATCTAGTTAAAGGTTGTTCATAGCAAATGCTGCCGCACTGTAGCATCTGTAGGTACATACCTCAGCGTATTTAAAGTGGAAAAATAAGATCAAACTTCTTCAAAACAACATTCGACACGATGAAAAAAAAAATAACGCGCGCAATGACTGCCATCGACTTGTGGCATTGATATTAGTATCATTCGCTACAGGTCAGGAGCAGTAAGGCCGGCTATCCGGTTTCCTTGACTCAAATATCAGGAGTGGCGGTATTTCTTCAGGTGGTGGCAATCCCCTGGTCTACTCTAAGTCAAACGCGAGCAGATAGCTGAACGTTTTGAGATTTGTGCACGTCAGAATATTATAGTTAGAAAAAACTAAGAACGTTCTGAGAATTTTCAGAAGGTTACGCATTAACTACAACAAAGAACAAAATCTTATTATCATAATTGTATTTGATACAAGTGATTAATCTATGTAAATAAAGAATTTGGGTTGTGTAGGAGTGTTTGTTTATTCTTGATACAAACTCAACAGTTTACGTCGTACCATCAAATGACACCAAAAAAGTACTAAAAGCACCCAGAGAGGTTCATAGACATTTTTTTTTTTTTTGAAAAATAAAAAAAAAAAATAAAAATTGAGTTGTAGTTTTAGAACCTTAAAAATGCATAATTTTTTCTTATATACGTATGAATAACTACATCGTTTTGAATTTCGTATCATTGGAGACCCAGTATACGCCTGCACCAGATAATCTTTTTCCAATCCCTGTCACACAAGAAAAGCAACGCTTTGAGTAATTGCTTCTAACTAAACGAAACTGCAGGCTTATTTCGGTTTCTCGCAGACTACATTTTTACCGTCGCTGCGAGTAATATTCAATGCAAACAACTGAACGCTAAATCAAACTGAAATAATTTCTCAGTTAAATAAAAGCATACTGTTTAGTTTTCTCAGTTTTAGTGAAACTGTAGGGTAAGATGGTTCAAAGCGGGTAGGTTAACCAAGAACGCTCGAAAGTTGTAGTTTTTGGATTTTTAGCGAAACAGTTTCGGTTTTGCTTCCTAGCAGAGCTCTTGAACTTCAAAATAAAAAGTGATGTTTGCATTATTTTAAACCCAATATTTATTTATGATTAAATATTACAAACTCTTGAAAAACCCGCTTTGCCGTACCAGGGGGCCTAAAACGGGTAAGCCGTTTAGGTAAAATGGAAAAGCTTAACTAATTGTGATTTAGTACATTTGCCAATTAAATATGAAGTTATAAATGATTAATTTAATCGACTAGCTAACTGCCCCTATAAAAATATTATAAAAAAGGTATACCTATCCAATATAAATTGAAAATCTAAGTCAGCACATTTGTTTATAAAACATAAAGAAATAACTGATTAAATTAATAGACCGTCATAAAAAATAACAAAGTTATACGTATCCTATTGAAATAAAAAATCTAATTCAGCACATGTGTCAAGAAATTATAAATAAATATATGATTTAAATATTATACCTGTTTTGCACTACCAGCTTTGCCCACGACGACACGTTTTTTATTTCATTAATTATAACTTTAAATTAAAAAAAAAACGAAATGACCATCGTAGTTTGTAGGGGGATGGTGTCAGAATAACGTAATATTATTGATATTTAAAGAAATAAACTGACCTTCGACTGATCACAAGTTACATACCCTTCGGTTTTTTTTATATATGTATCATTTTTCTTATTTTAAGCCTGGTTGCGCCATGCTGTTTCACTGCTGCTTCGCTGTGACTGATTGAAACTCGGGGGGGGGGGGGGTAGGTAAACACGACATTCGCACAGATAGCAGCTTGCACACCATTTGGCGGCATACGAATACCTACCGGTTTTGGGCGACCTTCTCACCCTCCCCTACGTACTGTACATAGTTTAAAAAATGGTGTAGCTTTAGAAAGGTATTGAAAAATATGTTCCTAAATGGGGAAAAAAAATTTTTTTTTTTAATGATTCAAACCTGCTATAATAAATTTCTATAAAGTGTATTTTATCATCGGAAGTTTTAGTACTTCCTACGATCTCTACTTTAAGAACAGGCCGTGGCAGCAGCCTGTAATATTCGGACGGTTTCAGCATTTAAGCATCAACATATTTTTCCTTACAAACTCCATTGTAGAAGTGCATCATTATCTCATATCTCTCAGCTGTTTAACAATTGAATTTTGGGGGCCATTTTAAGGCAGAAATTCCGGATTTTAAGTTTTAGTTCTTGTCGTTTTTTGCGTTCTTTCCCCCCTTTCGATTATTGTGCCTGCAGACTATAATACTGCCATGAACAGTTAAGCGGTAGTATCTGCAAAAATGAGTTTTTGAGGTATTGAAGAAACGTGTTTTGGATTTAATGCTAACAATAAAGAATGTAGAAAATAGACATTGTCTTCGCGTTTTTTTTCATCTGAAACCAAATAAGAAAAACTGTACAGTAAAGCTAACGCATAATAGATGACAAAAATGCAAAAAAATAAAAACTTGCGGTCGCTGAATTTTCCCTGTGCACGGCAGAATAGACCCCGGCATAATGTTCAATACATGTTCAATAGGGTAGACCGGGACTCGTTTACGCAGTGCCCTTTTTTCACAACGAATTATACCTGGAGAGCAAACAGTCATAACAAATAGATGCTGCTCCTTAGCAAATATTCTCACAAGTTTTGAGCATCAGTCGAGCTTCAGTTTAGCATGCAGAAGGAATAATCGGTTTTTACCAAGTTGAGTAAATTTTGTGTTGAATGTTTTGAAGCTTATTATGAATAAATACTTAGTCAAAAAAGAACAAATGTTTAAAAATTAGCAGAATTTCATTCTTTTTTGAGAATTCCATTTGTAGGAACTGAAATGTTATTCATTTTTTCCTGTACGTTAAAAGTAAATCCAAACTTGGAAACGGGGCAAGTTTTACGCGTTGACGTCGGAACACTTTTACGCACGTTCTTACTGTTTCCTACTTAAACGTGCCGCTGACACTTTTTTCGCTCCAAACTGTCTCAAACTTTTTTAGTATTTTCAGGCTATTTAGTTTTGAAAATTACCATTTACTTTTTTATTAGGTAACACATTCGTATCTTATAGCTTACAATCATATGGATGCCTCAGTTGCCAAATCGATTAACTCCACTTAGAAAAAAAAAAACATCATTTCTACTTTAATGGTGCTTAATCAATGCTTAGCATGTGAATTTATATTAAACTTTTGATTCAGTACATTTCTGACCATGTGATGGCAGAAAATGTAACACGAAGTGCTGTTAACTCATATGGATAACACCATCTTCTTCATCACTTTTCTGTATTTTTTGTTTTATGGAGTTAATCGATTTGGCAAGTGAGGCATCCATATAGTCCATATAGTGCTGTCTTCATTGCGCTTCAGCTTTTACTTTATATACTATTCAGTCTATAATAAATTTGCTTTATTTTACTGATGGTAAGACGTTATGTCCAAAACGCTAACAGAACCACTTTAGGTATCCAAAATAAATAAGTGTAAACGTGCCCCGTGTCCAGAGTACGTTTACTCAACCGACTTGAACTCAAAAATAGCTTTTTTTTAACGGTTAAAAACACAAACTGAACAACAACTGAATATACCAATTTTGACTTCATTAACTGCTTCCTAAAACCGCAATGTCTAAAATTTCCCAAGTTGAAACATAAAAATTAGAAAACTCATAGTACAAACTGTTACATTCAAAGAGATTACGGACACGAGCATTTTTGATTAAAGCATTAAACTTTGAAAAAACAATAAGCTGGCATTTTTTGACTCTCCATATCTTATGGTTCAAGATCCCACATAGATTGACATAGCATCATCGAGTTTTCTCATGAATTACATGTAAGAATGTAAATAAAATATTACAAATGCGATGGTATAGGGTTAACTAAGTAAAAGTGGTTCAATCATAGGGTTGTTTAATTAAATATCCATGAATTTAAAAAAACGGTATAGTTGGCATTCTTTGACTCTCCATAAATTATAGTTCAAGATCCCACATAGATTGACATAGAATCATCCGGTTTCCTCATGAATAACACATAAGAATGCAGATAAATATTACAAATGCGATGGTACAGGATTAACTAAGTAAAAGGGGTTCAGTCATAGGGTTGTTTGATTAATTATCCATAAAAACGCTATTAGTAGTATCTGAGTAACGTATCATTTTTCTAATATTTGAAAATATTTTGAATTTATTCAAAAGGAAGTACAAATTTTAAAATGAAATATTTTTAATTAATAGCTCTTACACTGAAATTTGCGCAACTTTTCTGATCCTCTCCAGCTGCAATTTTAATTTCAATCCAGTAGTATTAGTGAGGAATGTACGAGTATCACGAAGAAAGGATTTCCCTCTCTTTATTTGATTTACCTTAAAGTTTTGTTTCGACTTCAACCGTTATTCCCACAGAATAAAATTCCAAAGTTTATTTCATTTAATTCTGCAGCGAGTCAAATCTTTTAAACTGCTTTGTCTTTGTTTTGTTCCCAAATTAATCAAGTTTTCCCTGGCAAAGACCAATCGCATATTTATTCATGGAAAGGTGTTCAGCAATTCTGATCCTAACAAAATAGGAATTCTTTATAGCATTTCTCTTACTTCTTTGTGAGCTTTTCAATCAAGCAAAGAGTTGTTTTGTCCATCTCGTTATTTACCCTTAGTCTCGTTGTTGTTAATACTGTTTCCTAGAACATTACGGATCAGTTACAAATTTTATATTTCTATTTTGGTTCACATTCTTCCTCTTTTGTCGTGTATAAAATTCGTTCGTTTTCTTAGTTACCGAAAAGTACTTTTGTATAAAAGTGTGTGTTCAAAAAATACTCGCAATGAAAGTTAGAATTCCTTCTCTTATTGCATTTAACATTATTGAAAAAAAGACTTTTTATTTATTTACTTTCTAGCCTCAACAAAAATGTAAATTTTTCTCTACTTATAAGATTGTAAAGCACATAAATGCTCATGTTCATTTAATTGATTTGAAATGAATGGTTCATACAAATTATTCGGAATCTATGAAGAAGGTCAAAACCAGTAGTGTAAGAGTTAATGCTTTGTATTGTGATTAGAAGCAGTGGTCTGAGCGGCAGTTGTTTAAGTTATGGGTGCTTGCACGGTATACAGTTACATTTTCTTTACTGTGCTACGGTAATCCGAATACACCATTATTTTACGTAGAAAATTTTAAGTTTATAAGTTATAATTTCTTCTGTACTAAAGATCAGTACGTGGTTTTTTTAAAAGTTTTTATTCGATTTCAAGTATAATTAAATGTGATCATGAATGAAAATCAGGTTGGAGAAGCGCGCAGTATTGGGTAGGCTACAATAACATGCATGCAAAATACGCAATAGGGGATAAGCATTTTTTTTTACCAGAAAAGAAAGAATGGAGAAGCGAAAGTAAATTGCAAATGTACTGTGCGAGTTCATTGCGCAAGGTCATCTTAAAATCATCAGGGGTAAATAATAGGTTTGGTGTCAAAATGTCTTAAATATGTTCTCGTAGACTCGCCGGTAATCTGAAAAGGAATATTTGAAGAGAATAAATCTGATTTATGAAATACAAACACTTGTTTTCTAAGATTTTTTGTGATACTACACTATTGGAGGCGTCCTGTTTTGGACCATTTTCTTTACCATTTTTTTTTTCAAAATTAAAATTCACAGCAAAATTTTTTACTTTTAGCTTTGAATCTGATATAATCCTAATCTCAAAACCCTGAATTTCAACCATCGTTAAATGTTACCATTTTTTTTAAAATTTAATATAAAAGTTGTGGGCTTTTTTGCACCCACAACTTACTTTAAAAGGTAAAGCTTAACAACGGTGAGATGGCGGATAACCTTAAAGCGGAAACATAATTTGAATCAATTGATAATAGATTGTTTGTTATTATATTGTAAGAGATGGAATCAGCAAAAACGCACATCTTACTATTCGGCGCTTTCTGGGTGATTCTGACTTCTATAAATAATACAAATCATGTTTACGCTTAAAGGTCATCTGCCATGTCTGCGTGGTCAAGTTTTTCCCCATATTAAGTACTTTTACTTTAATTTGACTTTCTGACTTTTAAAACTGCTTTTTTATCTAAACTATAACGTTGAGAAAGTTTGAGAAATATTGCACCAAATGACTAATGGAATAAGAGGACGAATTTCTAAGAGTTTTTTTTCTGTTGGGTTTGTTTTAAGGATTTCGCAAAAAACGTAAAGGTGTTAACCATATGAAAAAAAATTATCTTTTTGAATGTTCGATCTGCTTTTTGGTCTGCCTAAATTTTGCTGACAAAACCCTGAAAACGAGACAGTGAATTTTTAAGTTTCGTTGTTTTAGTCATTATTCAGAGAAATATTGAAAGTAGAACTCACTGCTGAGTTCTTTAGCGGGTTATAGTGTCACTAATCGTGGATTTTACTCTTAAAAATGCTTCTTCAGACAGCAAATTTTACTGAACTTAGATACTTTCCTTTAGATGTTGCAATTTTTAAAAACAGGACTTGAATTTGAGTCTCATATTCGTTAAAAAAGCCCTATGATATTTGTCAACATGAATAAAGCACAGTGATAACTTCATACTATTACTATGTTCTTAAAATATACTACATATGTTTTTGTTTCTAATATTTTTGCTTCTTTTTTTAAGTTTCTCATCCAAATTATGACCAAATTTAAGAACTTACAAATTTATTGAGAAGTATTTTATTAACTAAATGCCGTTTTTGATGTTTTAAGAAGAATTAAATATATTTTAAGGCAAAATATTCGCACAAGAGTTTAAAAAGATTTACTATCAATGCATTTTTATTACGTTTACCTATTTATTTTCGATTCTTCAAAGTGAGTCGAGTTTTTCTGTTAAAAACATTGTTTAAAAACACTGTTATGAAGCTTTTTATGAAACATTAAGCAAAAATCATAAAATGTTTCCCATAAGCAATAAATAGTTGTGATAAAAAAATGTACAGAAAGAAAAAAAATGGATATGAAATAAATTTTAGCAAGAGAGCGAAAACAAATTTCTTTTTAGCTAGTACATAGTGGTTTGTTTTTTTTATTTCTATTATAGTCAAAGCGTTTTCTAAATGTGCATATCCGCACGATGTAATTTTCTCCTCTTCTAAAAAATGTTTTTCCAATTCCCCGTTGAGGATTTTATGGTTGATCATTTAAATTTTCTGACATGTTTACAACATTACTAAAAGCAGAACTGTTCATTTTAGTGGTGCAAAAGAGATGAAAACGGTATACTAAATTTCAGCAATCGGACATGCTTCGGTACATTTAAATTCCCCAGGACTGCGTATAATATCAGAAGTTCTTTTAAGAATAAAAATAGAATCTAGAATTCAATATAAAATTTATACGCAATAATCTAAATATACTTTACTAGTTCAGAAAAAACTATTTTTTTAAACATTTTAATGAAATTGAACTTTTGTAGGTATTGATCAAATAATGAAGATTGCAAACAAATCACTCGCTATTCATATGTTTTTCCAGTCTCTACGTCATTGATAAAATAATAATGCTTTCTTATTATTAAGTTTTAATCTCGCTAAGTTTGGAATGCTGTGAAATTTTACACTCGTAATAAAATCGACAATATCATGTCTGCAAAGTAATTTTTACAAAAAATACACTGAAATCTCAATTAATTTAAACTTGCCAATAGTTAAAGAACGTGAGAGCTTTGCATGCTTAATGGGAAAGTGTTTTGGATGCTTTGATTTTATTGATATATTTAGGGACATTTAGGTAAAGATTAAGGAAAATTTTCCTTAATATAATTTAAAATAAGTGTATGAGAGTAGTTCCCTTTCTTAATAGCAGAAACGTTTGCATTCTTGTTCCATTATTTTGTTGTTTAGCAAGGTGCTTCCATAAATCCTTTACACTTTCCCGTAAATCCATTACAAATTTTAGGAAATGTGTAAAAACACTCTCGAGCTTCAAAATCACTTCACATGAACATGTGAACAGTCATCATGTGAAGTCAATTTAAAGTCAATTTTATGTGATGATATCTGAAGCCTGAAACTGTTGTTTTTCACAACAAAAATAGTTCCTCCAAAATTTTGACACGGCAATCCAAAATATAATTAAAATACTGTAATCAGACTAAAACAAAACATGCATTTCAATGTATGGTTTCTTAAAAGGAAAAAAAATTCAGTTGCATGTAACGTATTCTTGATTAATGAGCAAAGATTTAAATTGCAATGCTGTTTTATATTCTGATTCCCTCATTTTAATAAACCTTAATGTAGTCAATGAGGAATTAAGTTGGAATACAATTAAATTAATGCAACCATGCGCATGTTGCATTTTTGTATATTTCCACATGTTAATTTTGTCACACAATATTCAATACATATTTATACGCATGCTTGCTGTAAATTAAAAAGCTGTTTGCATTATTTTATCTATTTTCAAAAAGACATGCGTATGGATGAATTAAGTACCACTAAGTAAGTTAACTGAGTTCCTCCTGAGGTGTAAGTAATGGAGACTCATATATGAGATGACAAAAATTGTTTTCGTGTTTTATGTGCATATCACCTCCCCCCTCCCCAAACAATCATTGTGTACAGTCACTACACAAACCCTATAGCAAAATGTAACACAAATACATCACAGAATCTTTTGTACCTCATTGTGTCGAAGAAACATTACTGACCAGTAATAAACGTTCCAAACCGAGATCTTTAGAAGGAAACGATTTGTGGGAAACCACTTTTATATTTTAAAATTTTTGCAAAAGATTTTGGCACAAGTCATTTGTTTTGAAAAAGGGAAAAAAGCACTTGAAAAAATTAAACAAATATGTTCTTAAAACTTTTTGATGCTATTTTAAATAAGATCACATCTTAAAAACACACAAAAGTATTTTTTTAACATTTCTTGTGCTTTCCATAAACAATATTGTTATACATCTGCGTGCATCCACAGATTTAAAACATTCGAGGAAGATATTTCTTTCGCCTTCAACTCTCTAGGGTTCTAAATACTTGTAATGTGAATAAAAAGTTATTCTATTAAAATCTGTTTGCCTTTGTATATCTTGTCTTTACGGTTATCCGTACCTTTTATGGGCTCATATCTGGTTATCTAGCAGCCAGTCGTCCCCATATTTTAATTCGATTGATAAGCAGCCGCATATAGCGCAGCGAGCATGCTAGAGGATCGTATCTAGCGGAGAATAAGCTAGCAGAGTGCATAACCAACAAGAAAATTTAAAATTTATAATTAGCAAGCGTCTAAACTTTAAATAAATAACTGTTGACCATTGCTAATTCGTTTCAGCAGGGGCAAACCTACGCATTCAAAAACAAATGGGGTATTTTTTGTGAGAAACAATCAGTTGGAAAATATGCTTGTTAATCTGCAAGAAAAAAGCTTGACGTGCTACATTTCGACACATCTATACAATTGCGTACCCTAAATTATTTATTAGTAGAATAATTTTATTGCAAAGGCTAAATCCATTTTTAAAAAATGCCGATGTCAAATTTCCCGTACTGTTTGGTTACTTGAATCACCAAGCTTAAATCTGTTACAGTGAATCCAGAAAGCGAAAGTGCAATATTTTTAATATTAGATTGGTACACAAAGTTAATTCATAAAGCGATCAAGTAGTTTTTCTCTTAATAAAAGATTGAATGAAAACCTAAAAATAGTTTGTGACATAATTGATTTCATATACATATATAAAATGGAATAAGTGCGCAATAGTTATTCACTTTTCACGTACAAAAAAAAAGCTGTGCATTTGTAATAAGCCTCCAAATCTTGAATTTTGTAAATAAACATAGTTAAATCTTGAGTCGGATATATGTTTCATATATATATATATATATATATATATTAAAAATAATATATATATATATATATATATATATATATATATATATATATATATATATATATATATATTTTTATTTTTAAAATTGTTTTTATGTGCTACAATATCGCACAGTTTTAATTGTTAGCAATTCGTATGAAGAGAAAAAAAAATGCGTAATTATAAGAAAAATTCCTCCATCAGTGCAACAGTATTCTGCCTGAACGACAACAAATGCGGATAAAGAATAGGTTCCTTTTTAGAGCATTTTTAAGCAACATTTCTTACCAAGTTAACATTTTGATAAGTTGAAGTACAAAATTAAATTAAAACGCAACATGATTTTTGAGAAAGCGATATATATATATATATATATATATATATATATATATATATATATATATATATATATATATATATATATATATATATATATATATATATATATATATATTAATGGGACATAGATGCTATGTTTTGTACATTAAATTTAAGTTATCTAGGTAAAATGACATTACACAGCTTTGAAAAGCACAATTGAATACTTTTTTTTTTTTTTTGTACTTTCTGTGTGAATACCTGAGTGAATGGATATGAAAAGTGAATTTATGACGGAACTTTTTTGCTGACAACTATTTCAATTCATCTGATTCATCTTTAGGGTTTAGATTTTTTTTAGGAAGAATGTCTAGAAACTATCTATTTAGGCATCAGACGGTATCTAACAAACATTTTTTTTTATCGTTTGAAACATGACTTTTTATTTGACTTCTCAAAAAGAATTTTTCAAAATCTACCCTAAAAAGGAAGATATCAGGTTTTGAAAAGCATTTTTATGCAACCAGTTAATAAAAATTAAATACAGTATTAAAAGTACATAATTAAAGTTACTTATACATAATTTATCGTATATATTTAGTTAAAAATTTTAAAATACAAGGAACTCAATTTTATTTATATCTAAACATTTTACAAGTTCTTAAACTTATCGTTGTTTAGATGCATAACATTACTCATTCATATCCGACACATTAATTATCTAGTTTTTCTAAATTATTGGGCAGTAAAATCCATCAACAGCTAATTAGTTTTCTTGAGGCAATTTTTACTGAAATAGTAGATTAAAAGTATCAGAAACCAAAGTTTTCTAAGGGTATTTTTTCTAATTTTTTATACATTATTATTTTTTTTATATTGTTATATACCTTCGAAGAAGTATAATGATGTCATTTTTGTAGCAAAAAAACATATGGATCATATCACTTTACTTAAAGGTTTTACATTCTCCCCCCACCCACCCCCTCTCCTCCAAACCAAAGTACTGTTTTTTTTTTTTTTTTTTGTCAAAAATGTTTTTTCTAGTTTGAAAAGAAAACCATTAAACTTGAGTATATCATCAAAACATTTACTTTGTCGAACTTTAGTATACTTTACGAAAGCATTTAATAAATGAATTATTGTTTTTGTCTAGAACATAAAAACGGCCACACATAGTATTAACACAATAAATTGAAAATTCTATGTACTTCAAAAAAGAAAAGTGTGCTCCAAACACAATTTTTTATCTCGGTCTTTTTTTTTTACCTGTACAGTCACACCAGGCAGTGATTATCCATTTGATAACTAGTAACATTCTTACCTTTAAATGCTTCATGTTAAAACGAGTCTGTCTAAATAACCTACGGATAAGATTGACAAGACTTACCTGCATATAGTGCTAGTTGCTAGCCGTAGAAAAAATTTTAACAGTTACTAAATTTTCTCATTTTTTGTAAAGTGTACTTACTGTGGAACTAACTGTTTCCCATAAAAGTCAAATCAATACATTCTTAAATGAATATATATTAATTCTAATTCCAATCACACTTAGCTACACAATGGACATTCAAAGAATATGTATTTAAATGTAGCAACAGGTTAATTTAAGGATTTGACAGAAGCAGATTACTTTGCTCTTTATAGCATTGTATTTGTGAAGTTTGGATCTCAAAAATAAGCACGAGGTCTTACCAATGGAATTAAAATATATTTCGCTCACATTCTGAAGGCACAAAAAAAGACAAGGTGCAAAACACTTATATTAATATAATCTATTAAGATTCCTGATAAGATACGGATGGTTGAAAATATTTTACGTTCATTCGTTGACCGAAACGCTTTATAAGTGTAGATATTTTGTTTCTATTGTTAGTTTTACGAATGCATAATCGATTATATCAAAACAAACATACTTTTCCTTTAAGATATATTTTAAGATTTTTAGCAATTCAAATAATCAATCGTATTATAAAACCGTACGTATATTTCAGAAGTACGGAAAATCTTGAAACCATGTAATTTGTGAAACTCAAGCATTTAATCTCTACACAAAGTCATGTATGATATCAATTCAAGCTTACTTTTAATTAAGTGTTAATGACATAAAAACCTTTGCTTTTCATCAAAAAATTAAAACTAAGGCAGAATTATACTGGAAAATATAGTGTTTTCTAAACATTGAGCTGCATTCAGTTGTTTTCAGACTCATCTCTTTAGAAGAAAATTTACGAAAATTGCACAACACTAATGAATAAATAAATAATAAAATACCTTCTCTTTTCTTCTTGCTTGCGTTAGGTTGGAAAGAGCTTAAAAATCAACAAGTTTTCAAGTCCTAATTGTCTTTCGAAACTATTAATTTTCTACAGAAATCAGTAGAAAGCGTGAATCACGTCAAAAACATCGACCGGCGTGCTAGTCAAGCCGCATGAGATGTTAAAGCACGGAGAGTAGGATAAAAGGCAACCTCACTCACCGACCGCTCTTCAGCCTCTCACAATCCCTGCTCTCGCGCTTCAGGTCCAGCATCTTGATGCCAGCGCCTTCTATCGCTTGCACTATTGTGCAAAGTGGCTGTTACTGGTTTGCACCAAGTGAAAAATTGATTAATTAAGTCAATCAAAATGTTTAATCATGCATGCTAATTTGTGTGATTCGATTTAGACTTCCTGATCAAATTAAGGGCCATAAACTAATGCATAAGTGCTCAATCAGTTCCCATATTTATCTAACAAAGTTTTCCGCACCCATCGCAGGGATGTATGTTTTACTTATTATGTATTTGGATACTTCAACGTTATATCACATTAAACAAAACTTCCTACTTTACCTAATAATAGTTAAAATGCAATGAGTGAAAGATGATCTTATAAATGATTTGAGAGTTTTTCTAAGTGAATAATTTTGGTTTGAGCTTTGATTAAGACACTCAAATGAATTGCAATAAATATTTTGATAACATTTAATGTTAAAATTAGCCTTTCAATTTTAAATACGAAGCATTGGTATCTATTTTAACAAGTAACTACGATTTGATGGCATTAGGCATTATAACGAACGACGTTTCCTTTAAAGTTGAATGAATACCGTTGTGCTTGAAAAGTAAAATAATAAATAACAGCACTCAGTTTCAAAATTGTAAATTACTGCATACATGTGTTTCGGGGTTTCAAGGAACCCCTTTTTTAATCCCTATGGATGATATTTAATCCCCCTTGTGGATGAAAAGATATCCTACAAAAGCCTGCTTTTGTCGGATATCTTTTCATTCATAAGCTCGCTTATTTTGCATTAAGAGAAGGGTTACTTGTAACTTCGAAACTCGTGTATTCAGTAATTTGCAATTTGAAAACGTGAAATGGCTTCGCATTCCATGACTTCGGATATGGGACTCAGGAGGGAGATGAACTAAATTCATGTGTTTTGGCGAATCAGGTAAGGGTAAACCGCTTTGCCTTTATTTGTACAAATTTATCAATGACATGACAGTTCAATTAACTTTACAAATGGTTAGTAAATACAGAAAAGGAACGTCTCAGGCGTCGTAGTCTTCCGTACTATTGAGATATAGTGTAACGGCACCAGTAACAGACAGTCGTAAGTTTAGGTTTAAATAATAGGAATTTTAGGCGAACAGAACTGATGTTGCTGCGACCTATGGATAGTGCAACCATCTAGTGTTTGTCAGAGTGAATTTTATGAGCCAGTTTGTATTTACAAGGCAGTGGTGGAAGGTTATGAACAGCCACCACGAGGCCTGCCGTTGTTTCTTGTTCCTTTGAATTTAATAAGGTTTTAGATCTAAAAATGCAGAACTTTTGCACATTTTGAAGAGGAAAGGGGAATTAATTATGTCCATTACTCATCCTTTCTTCATCCTATCTGTTGCTGGGAATCAGAATTTTCGGTGTCTGTTACTGGGGGGTTGGACCATTTTTCGAAATTGAGAAAATAAAAATAGAATCAACTTTTTCAAAGGATCCAGAAGCAACCAAACGTTAGATAAGATGTAGTTGCACGAGAGAAAAATATTTTTAGAAGTCTAAATACATTAAGAGGCTCAGAAAGTTGAGTTAACCTGAGAGCCATGTCTTAAGCATGTCTGTTACTGGTGCCTTTACCCTATGTCATGAAATTTAGTAAGAATACCAGCATTTAATACGAAACAATTTTTTTTTTGGGGGGGGGCGATTAAGGCGAGTTTTACAGTTATGGTCACAGTAAAAGCAAAGGTTGTCAATTTTAAGTGAAAACTGTGTGCTATGTTACCGTCCAAGTTGATTTGATCTTAAGATTTCAGCCTACCCGCTTTAGACCTACCCCACGGGCAAAGATGGTTGTTGGAAAGGTTAAGCGTTTTGTTGTTTTTTTATTATCAAAAAGAAGTATTTGCTTGAGTTTTTCAATTTGAGTGTAAACAACGAAGAACTATAGAAAATTGTCACGTATGTTTAAAAAAAATTGCCAAATGTAATCATAAACTTTTCTTCCATATCAAAGTTGACGTAGCGTAAAATGGGGAGAATCGTAACTAGGGTTTTCAATCCCAAAATTCCGATCCCGTAACCAGTGAGATCCCGCCAAATTGTTTAGAGAGCATAGTCTCGCAAGATTTTTAATCCAGAGAGATTTATTTTTTCCCAAACTTCTGCCATAAATAAAACGAATATTTTCACGAGTACCATCTGAAATCTGACTCACCTTCTTTCTCGAATACCAGAAAGAGCAGGAAAAGGCTTCGGTTTCATCAAAAAGAGAATGAAGTCTACGACTTATCATTTGAGAACAAGATGGAAAGAGAGTAGTGCGTCTTGAAAATGAATTCGAATTCTTATCAGTTTTTAAACGTTACATTATGAAGAAAATGCGTAAAATTTGTAAATATTTTCGCAAATCATCCTTTAAAAACGAATACCTGCCAAATTGTATTCCAGAGGAAAAAAAGGAAACGAACTGTATTACAGGATTGAAAAACTCAATTGAGTAACTTAATTGAAAATTTGAAAAATTTCTATAACATTGATGAATGCATTTACAAAAATCTAATTGACGAAAAGTGTTAAAAAAAATCAATCTGTGAAAACGAATGCACTAGTATTATTTTGCTCTTTAACCTGTGGACATCACCATCTCTAGTCGTTGTCGCAATAACTTCATTCTTATAACTTGCTACTTATGCAAAACTTGCCACCTTACTTAATATTTAAAATGCAATGAGTGAGAGGTGATCTTATAAATGATTTGAGAGTTTTTCTATGAGAATAATTTTGGTTTCAGCTTTGATTAAGACACTCAAACAAAATGCAGTAAATATTTTGATAGCATTTACACTGCTATTGATGTTGAAGCTAACCTTTAAATTTCAAATAAGAAGCAATCAAGTCGTTCTCGCAATAACTCCATTCTTATAACTGTAAATGTTACCTTTATCATCATATTGGAGCAAAAGACTGATAAGTCTCAGCATATAGCATGAAGTTCAAAGAAGCGGTGTAACTCCAAATAAAACTGAGGAGGACTCACACCGAGCAGTGCATTACAATATACACATTTCTGTTGCTGTAAGCAAAAACAAAACCACAGAAAACACCCAAAAAATTTTACAGACGTTAAGACACTTGGAAAACAGCTTTACTCCCGTTCCAATGAATCAAATGCACATGACACTGGTACAATGATTAACGTGAATGAGTCAACAAAGCAACTGTATGAAATTTGATTTCGATTTAGCAATGCAAAAATCAATGGACAGCATATATCGTTATAAACCTGTTGTCCTTAAGCAAAGACCAAACATGGCACTCATATAAAAAGATAGCTATATTTTGGAAGAATGTGACAGTCAGGGGAATCAGCTGCTAAGTGTTAATATTATTTAAGCTCTTTAAAACCAGACTACGCGTTTTCACTAAACGCAATACTTTTTGCGCAAAAATCCCTTCGAGTGTGGGCGAGGACTCATTGGGCGTACATAGCACGAATTTTTGAGCAACTTAAGAGTGTTGCATAATTGAAGACGACGTTAATCCTCATATATATAATAGCCAATTCACTGATCGAGAAACTCTACTGACGTCATCAACAATGAAACTCACGCCATAGTATAATAATTTGATAACATTTTTTGGTAAGTTTGACATGCAGGGAAATGCTTTATTTTGACAAGGCTGATCTGGATCCGGTAACTTAACTGTTTTACTGGTGAAACTGTCATTTTACGAGAATGAAGAATCGAAAAAGTGGTCATCAATTAACGCTATCTATTGGAGTTGGAGGTTAATTCACTGGAGTTAGGGTTAAAATTTCAACAATCAAAATATCATTAAACATGCAACTGCTTCGTTCAAATGTAGAAGCAATTTTCACCAGTCGTACCTTGACGGGCGATTTTCTAATGTTTAAATAATTTGTGCATTGGATTCCCAATATAAGCAAATCAATTAATGAAAGCTGGTCTTTCAAATTCAAAGAAAACAACAACAAATAATGATTGAAAATACAACTTTTAAAAGAGTTGAAGTAATCCCGTGGGATTTTGGGATTATATGTATTCAATCCTGCGGGATTGAAACCCCTTATCGGAACACCATGTTAAAACGGAACGAAACTTTCCAATCGTACAAAGCAATTTCCCATACATCTACGTTTGAGTATTTCACGCTAGCAATTTTTTTAAAGAAGATAATACCAGGAAGAGTTAAGGAATTAAGTTTTGTCATTTTAGAAACATTATAGGGGAATTAACAAGACACGCGAAAGCGAAATAAACTCGCATTTTCATCATCTGCAAAACTTGATGAATAAGTGCAAACTTTTTTTGTGTTCGAAACCAAAGGAAAATATTTTTTATCAAACACAGGCCTGTATAACAGAACGAATTATCCAGACTGCGTTATAAAAAATAAAGAGTTTCTCACATGGGCTCAGAATTAACCAAGTGTATCGGAAAACATATGTTTGCTGTTCCGATTCTGTTCGCAGATTATGCAGTGATTTATTCGACTACACAGCAGTATTTTGGCGTTACATACATATAAACATTTAGGCACGCAATGAGGGGATAGGAGGTAAACTTTGGGCTTAAGTCATTTTGCCAATTCTTGTGTGTTATCTTACAGGTATGCAGGATTTGTTATAACCCCTCCCGCTTTAGTAGCCATATGCCAGCAAACTAGTGTATGTATGAATGTAAAACCAAAGTCTTGGTCAAAATTTTTAAAACTACAAAGAGAGAGAGATAGAAAAAAAAAACGAAAAAAAAATCTATTCACAAAGTCATTGCTTGAAGATTTTACCCTCAATTATTCTATTCAAGAAAATGAAATTCAGGTTATAATATTAACAACTTCTGAAGAGGACACACATTTTGGAATCGCAAAAAATCCCCATTTTCTAAGCGAAATTTCTCCAAAAGACTTCTTTATTAAAGTTCTTACAAAAAAGCTCGTACCAATTCTACGTGTTGAAAGTCCTGTATCCTCTATCCAAGTGATGAAGTATGTGAAGGAAAAAATTACAAAATGGTGTCCAATACCGGGAGATATTAAGAAATGGGGAAGAAGCAGCGTTCTCTCCCTTCAAAAGATGTCATAAAAAGACTTCAGCCAAATGAAAGCATTTAAATATCTACTCGTTTCACGAACATCATAACTTATAAACGAAATTTAAAATTGAATTTGTATTAAATCTTTACATTTAAACTCAAACACACTTTTCACACGATGAATTTTAATATCCATTAAGATATCGGTATTTTCGAATATTTGGAAAATCATATGCTCACTTGCATAAAAAATAAAGATTTGTTAAAAATAACTACCTATTCTTTTTCTCCCCGTCCCTTTTTTTCAATATTTATGGTTTTTATTACCTCTATTAAAGCTTGAATCGTCATGCATATAGATTTTAACATGTGTTCCGATTCACCTCTTTTTGAATGGCGAATCAGAACACCGCTGATAATTTATGTTTAAAAATACAAACTTCAAAATGCTTTGTTTTTGTTTAAAACTGCAAGAACAAAACAAAACTTTAAATTAAAAAGAATCTTTAATAAAATTTTTTATGTTCAAAGTTAAAAAAAATTCTGATTCACCCAGTTTTAAGGTACCCTCGTTGAGCTTATCTCCCCTATATTTATATCCGTTGGTCACTCATGTCTGTAACAGAACAGGAAAAAGGCAGCGAAAAGTATATTTTCAAAAGGCCTTTGCCCTCAAAGCCGTGATTGATCCAACAAATTAATTTTGATGATATTTATCTAGTTACAAGCTGCATCGATATTCGGATGCTTCAGTTGCCATATCGATCAACTCCACTTTTTACAAAAATCATCATTTCTGCTTTAATAGTGTTTAAGAGCCAGTTTTTATAAGAACCGGGCAGAAATGGGGTGTTCGGATATACGTCATTTTTGATTTTGCTCAAATTTTTATGGTGGATTCTTTTAAAGATTTTAGAATACACATATTTTTTTCTTTTCCTCAAAAAAATTTTTTTGGGGGGGACCTGTAAAATGTTTTAAAGTGGAGCCCGACCTAGAGGTTTTTCTAAATCAGCGTTTTTTTAAATGCGATTATTTCTGTGTATTCAGCATCAGTCAAAAAAATTCTTGCGTTGACAATATGACATTTAGTACCTAAATTGAAATATATCGTAAATTTTGCGGCTGACCTTCAGTACAGCCTTTCAGGGGTCGTGAATCTGGGTCGAAAAAAATTAAAAAGTGCCATGTTTGAGGCCCTCTGGTTCCTTGCATTAAGGCTCAACCATGGTTTTTGTACGTAATTTGTGTAGGAATATATGTAAATTATTCAATACCCTCATTAGTCGCATGGCTCACCCTCTGCATTGCCAAAAACTGGCAATTTTTGTATCGAAAATGCTAAAAAGTGCAGTTTTCATAAGCTTTTATCTCAGTACACTGAGGATCAGTGTAGAACTGGATGACTGCATTTCAAGCTAGAGTATGTATTTTCACAAGCAAGCGACAAAACTATGGGCAAATACTTTTCAAGAACACATTACGTATTTCAAAACAGTAGAATGAACTATTCAGTTTTCAATTCTGTCAACATATCCTGGTGTAAACTTTCCTCCAGGGACTTCCAGATACTATTTAAAAAACTAGTACGATCAAAAAATTACCATAAAAAAGATTTTAAACTTGCAAATAGTCTGATTATGCTCACTCGCATACTTTATAATATGATAACTAGAAGCAAATTGAAAGTTAAAAAAAAAAAATCAAAATATGATAAAAAAAATGTACTTTTTACAGGCCTGTATGTCAGTGCACTGGGGTTTAGTATAGAACTTGATGCTACATTTCAAACTACACTGTATGTCTTTTCACAAACAAGTGACGTAACTATGGGCAATGGTTCTGCAGGCTCATAAAATGCACTTCAAGATGAAGAACTTGCATAAGAGTTAACGACGCATCCAGTTAGCTGTACTCAAGCTACAATGCTTTGTCTTATATTTTTTTACTGTCCCACTAGCTAGTTAGGCAACTATACCCTTGTTTTATAATGTCATATTATTGCTTTTATCATAAGTAATAAAATATGACTTAGTAATTGTTCGGTATCATGGTAGTTTACTGCAGAGAAAATAATTTTTGACACTGTAATGTACAGCCTAAACAAATGTCAACGAACTATAATGTACAGTACATACGAAAAAAAGCTATATAAATTAAAATAATTAAAAATATACCTAAAACACCTTCAAAAGTTGTTACAAATAACTTACGTTTTTACCGCAATAATAACTGTTTTTTTTCCACTTTGTTTCCTGTTATCATATTATACAGTATGCGAATAAGCATAATCAGCCGATTTGCAAGTGTATAACTCTTTTATGGTAAGTTTTTGATCATACTAGTTTTTTAAATAGTATCTGGAAGTCCCTGGAGGAAAGTTTAAACCCGGATATGTTGATTGAATTGAAAACTAAATAGTCCATTTTACTGTTTTGAAACGCGTATTGTGTTTTTGAAAAGAATTTGCCCATAGTTCTGTCACTTGATTGTGAAAATACACATACTCTAGTTTGAAATGCAGGTAGTAAGTTCTATGCTGACCCTCAGTGCACTGAGATACGAGCCCCCTAAAAAGGACACTTTTTATCATATTTTGATGACAAAATTGCTGTTTTTTCGCAGCAGTGAGCATTAACCATGCATTTAATGAGCCTCTTTAATAATTTATACATATCACTACACAAATTGCTCGCAAAAACTATGGTTGAACCTCAGTGCATGGAACCAAGATGCCTCAAACATGACTCATTTTCAGTTTCTTCGGCACAGTTTAGCCACCCCTGCTAGGGTCCACTGAAGGTAAGCCATAAAATTTACGATATATTTCATTTGAGGCACTAAATATCATGTTGTAATCACAAAGATTACTTTTGCTGATGTTCAATGCGCAGAGATAATTGAATATTAAAAAATGTCGATTTGAGAAAAACCCAAAGTTGGGACCAACTTTCGGAATTTTCTTGGGTCACAAAAATTTTTTTTGGAAGAAAAGAAAAAATATGTGTCTTCTAAAATCATTTAAAGAAACCACTGTAAAATTTTTAACGAAATCAAAAATGGCATGTATCTGACCTGCCTGACTCTTATAAAAACTGGCTTTTTAATCAACACTTAGTATGTGAAATTATATTGAACTTTTGGTTCAGTACATTTCTCAACATGTGATGGCAGAAAATGTAACACGAGGACCTATTCACTCCTATGGATAACACTATCTTCTTCATAACTTTTCTCGACTTTCTGTTTTATGGAGTTAATCGATTTGGCAAGTGAGGCATACATTTAATAAATTGTCATGAGTTATACATTGCTTTTGAAACAAAACGATCATATAATCAACACCATATATTCACGTCCTTAAAATTTACTCTCTACCAAACAGCAAACGAGTTGGATTTGAGGGGAAATAAACTTACATTTTTCTTATCAGAATACTACTAACATATCCTGAATTTTTTATGTAAATTGTAAGTCCCACTTATCATGCCCCATTCATGTCGTCCAGTTAAAAAATAAAAGGCTCTTAAAAGTTTTCACAACTATTTATCTTCTGTAAAAACAACTAGAATGTTGATTAAGGGGCCAACTTTCTCCCAATGAACATATTTTCATTTCGTCCCTTCCGCTTCTCAGATGTCATTCTGTATTATATAAGCATTTTTTTTAAAGATGCTTTCAGCATAACCAAAATGAGTGATGTCACATTTATTATCCTCTCCGTTCCCTTTTTTCCGAAAACTGTCACAATATAACTCCCCCCCCCCTCTTAAAGAGGGGCATCATTTTCGATTCATGGCTTAGTGCCCTTAACATGAAAACTTAATCTGATTTATACAAATCCTACCAATTTTACTATTAATGTAAAATAGCATAACTCACTCTAAACTTTTTTTGTGATGTTACTTTGTACAATGTGGGGTAGCCTTGCGACCTCCAATCTTAAGGGGTAATTTAATTGATATAAATTTATGTGAAGTAACATATAGCTTGTAGATGATTACATCATAGTAATGCGACGCAGCAGTACTTTTTGTGTGAAGTTATTCCAAACGAGCGGAATTACCAACGGGCCCCCTTGTATAAGCCCCCCTTAATCTCACTCTTAAAATAAGGATTCGCGAAACAAGTTCTTGTAAAAGAAAACAAGTAGCAACTGCGACATTTGCGATATGGTAAATCCAAAACTGTTCTAAAATTCAGATTAGCTTCCGGATCTTAACAATTTTCTTTCAAATTTTATCTTGTAGTAAGTATATTTAGGTGCACTGTAAGCCCAAAGAAAAAAGCGAATCATATTGAATAGTTTGTGATACAATAGATCTCGGATTTTCTCGCATTAGGGGGTCAATCTTCTAAGTTCAACGATGTATTAAAAATACGAGAGCTAAATATTTTTAACTATTAAGTTACAAAAACTTTCCCTGAATAAACATCTTTTATATGACGTATTATTTTTCTGACAAAATATGAAGATGCAATTGCGACATTTGCGATATGGAAAAGCTCAACTGTTATCTAATTCACTTTTGTGAACGCATCCGGATATTAGCAGTTTTCTTTCAGAGCTTAGCTTTTGGTAGTGAGTATATTTATGTACAAAGTAAGCCCAAAGAAAAAAAGCGAATCGCGGTAAATAGCTCTTGACACAATAGATCTCAGATTTTCACGTAGTGCAGGTCAATCTTCGTGGTTCAAAATTCTAATTAAATTATGAGAGTTAGTTATTGCTAACTATTAAGTTACAAAAACTTTCCTAATTTAACATCTTTTTTATGACGCATTCTTTTTCTGAAAAAAATATGAAGATAGCTGCAATTTTAAAGTAAGATAACAAAATTGTTAAAGTGTCAACAGAGCGGTCGCAAGTGAGAACCCGCTGATGTTGGTTTAACCTTTAGCATTGTTGCTTTCGATGTTACTTTAACCTTTAGCATTGTTTTTTTCATAGTATCTCCAACTAATGTTGCAATCAAAAAAAAAAAAAAAACTACTTTGCAGCAAATTATAAAGCTCATTTAACCAAAAACAATCATAAATCCAAAAACAATCATAACATCATCATCGTAAATTCTCTTTAATTAAAGCTGATAATATATATTTTACTTATTTATGACTGAAAGTCTCAGAAACTATAGGTAAAAAAAAGAGTATTAGATTTTGAAATTTGAAACAGCAAGGTTTGAGCAAATTCATAGCTTCTAAGAGATAATAATTCAAGTAATTCGAATGTTTTAATTTTTATTTCTCGGAAACTCAGCTACCTAAATAGCAAAATCTAAATTTTGGGCGAAATCTGCCCCAAATTTAGATTTTGCTATTCAAAATTAAACTTTATAGAAGTAAAAATGCCTTGCAGTAAAAGGCAACCATTGAAAATAAATTAATTGCAAATAATTATTAAATAATGATTTTTCGCGGTTCTTTTTTTTAATTATTATTTTCTGTTTTGTTTTGGAACTCAGCAATTTGTGCATTGTAAATACATACAAGAAACATTTAATGTTAACAAAACCGTGCATTGAAGTAACTTAAATTCAATTAACCTTTAAACGTATCTTAAAAAGCATACCATTTTTCAAAGTAGCATCCAATTCTAATATTATCTTATATATTAGTAAGTGATCGTTGTCCCAATTTTCAAAAACATATAAATCTTCTGTAATTACTGATACTATAATGTATCATTATTTTAGAAAAAATTGTATATGAGGCTCTTGATAACAAAACCAAATCAATCCATGAATTTTCTGAAGTTTTCTGATTTCGTAATTTAAAACTTCTTCACACTACTACATTACAAAGCGATTTTGAACGAATTATTCTCAATCGGGTCAAAAACTGCTAACCAACCTGCTTTTATTTCAAAACAATTTCAGTCTGCTTCTACTGCAACAAACACTGTAAAGCGTAACATAATTAGGATTAACGTAATTATTTCGTAATCAACTCATTAGTTTTTCATTTTATGGGCTAATTTATAGCAAAATATTGTGATACCACATGAATTTAGCTTGAATTTGAACGAAATATTAAACTATAAACATGCCAATTTAACTGTATAACCAGCTAAATCCAGATTATGTTCATTTGAAACAACTAGATAATACTGGAGATTAAAAAAACAAAATTAAAATAGTGCATCTAAGGTTATTCAAACGAAAATATTCACGACTTAGAAAAAAAAAGAAGTGAGAACATCGCGAACGTTTTGTTTTTGTCTTTTTCGTAGAAGTTTTAAATATGGATTAAACTGGTTTCAAAACTAAATACCTTATTTAAATACTTATTTTACACATTAAAAATGCATAAAAAGGGATTCGAACATTCCTTAGAAACAAAAAAGCATTTTTAAAACCCGCATAACCAATGTATAAATATGTGAAATTAAAATCCTAGATTACTGTGTGAATCAAGAGCTATATGTTGTGTATATAGTTGTAAGAATAAACACGTTTCGTAGTTTACAAAGCTTTAAACAACAAGATCTTAGCCTATGATTTCTTTTATGTTTGTCGCTACTAACCACCTCCCTATTCAATAATATATGGTTATAAAAAGAGGAAGAAAACAACTTAATTCAAGTTTAAAAGCTTCTTTGTTTTTCGTCTTCTTTGTCACAAATAGCGTAAATCTTGTCATTTTGCTGTGGATGGTACTTGCACTACAGAAGAACTCAAATGGCTCGCATATGTTGCGCAATTTCAAAATTGCACTGTTCTTAAACTCGTGTGACGAAGTTACTGTCCGTTCTGACATCGTTTGATTAGCTTATTTTCCACGGGACTTTTAAGATTGTCCTGTTTCCTTTAAGTTAAACACCGCACATATAGCTGTCAGAAACTATGATGGCACTATTAAAGAAAGACGAGATCAATAACAGCGTTGGAGAAAATCAAGGTTTCCGCTGTAGCTGAAAATAAAATAATGACATTTAGCAGGCAATCCCACACAACACATATCATAAAATGGAGGAGAATTAAAATATCGTGATTGGTACCATTCTAGATTATTGTATATTTATAGTAAGGATATAGTCATTGTCGGAAGGAAGATGTTTTTGCATCCTCACGTAATTAGTTTTCAGTTGTTATACGATTCTACAGCACACAACTTGCAGGTAATTGTACATTCATATTTCTTAATGTTATTTATTCTTTACGGCTTGTTAAATATAAAAGTTTAGCTGTACGTTCAAGCATTTATTTATTTTGGTAGTACTTTGTTACGTCAATTATAATGCGTTCAAGGCCAACATGGCAGCGAAGGGTGACTCTCACATAAGCTGTTGAGTTATACGACACCAGCATCTGTTCACGAGACGCTGCTGCGCAATGACTGATAATGATTCATACTATTTGCTTCCAATCTAATAAGATCTGTAGGCAGAAATATGCTATTTTACGGAGAGTTCAGGATTCATAACGGAACGTGATTTTGCTCTACTCAATATGTGACTGCAAAACGAGGAAAGTGATCGCAAGTACTGGATGTAATGGGGGGGGGGGGGGCGGAGTTCACACAACTGCGTATTTGTCGTACTTAAGCATTGTATCAGCGCAATTACGCTGACATGTCTGGTATTTCCGCTCAATACGTGGTGTAATATGTGTATTATGCATGTATACTATGCACATATATTGTGCATGTGCATAAAAAAGTTCCTAAAACTCTTATGGAGATAAATTGATTGAAAACTCTTTCCGTAAGTTTTGGAGTTATACTTCGTTAAAAAATATATGATTAGGTTTTTTGCGTAAATTTGTCAAGTTATTCAGGTTTTGACTTAAGTGAGCGTCATTAAACTACTATTTACTAGTAACTTCTGATTGATTTATTCCCAAACATATGCCAAGAATAGTTATGATCTTATGTTTACTGGTTAATTTTTGTAGTCTTAAGAAATAATGCATAGTTAAAATTTGAAAACATTTCTTTTAAATTATGAAATTTTATTCATATGTTACTATTTATTATTTCGTTTTTACGACACCGCACACCAGCTGTGTAAACTACCATTGTGCGAGTTTCATCGTAGGAAAAAGCATTAAAGTTAGATTTTAAATCAGTAATAATTACGTTTCTCAATTTTTTGAGATATGCTACTATTGTCGCCGGTGAGTGACATACCATCAACATCTGAATGCTACTAAATGTATCTTGTCATTGTTTATTCCTGCTAACGTCGTTGATTGCATTATTTGATTATTTAGTTTCCGATCAGACAAAGCTTCAACGATTTGATTATCAGAGAAGAATTTAAAACATAAATTCTGCAGCTACGTTTCAAACATTTTTGGGATGTGCCAATATTGTCGCCGGTGAGCGATGTATCATCTACATCTGATGCTACTAAATGTATCTATTATTGTTTGTTCTTGATGACGTCGTTGATTGCATTTTGGACACATTAATGTAATTTCATTGTGTAATTTTCAATCAGACTAAACTTCATCGATTTGATAATCGGAGAAGAATTTACAACATAAATTTTTAAGCTGAACTTTCATATTCATCTTAATGACCGAAATAACACGAGAAGTTCAAGATATCTTCTGAATCCATGCTTGTGTAAAAAAAGGTATCCTTTCTTCAGTCAAATTAAAACAATCGTCCAAGAAGATATTTTCTTAACCATTGTATAATATCCAATACGTCACGCAATGGAATCCATTGAACAGAAACTATTTCAGTTATTCAGTCGTTTGTAGCATAGGGTCCATTTGACCTACATCTAAACCGAAAAATCCCAATTATTATGAAAATTTTCAAATGAAGGCCAGAAATTCCATCTTTAAGTGTCACACTGAATTTCTGCGCCGTGTGAGAATATTGATTTTAGTAAGTTTAGAGTGCAAGAGATGACACATGGGGGAATCATGCACTTTCTAATAAAAGCATCCAGATATGCGATAACATGGATAGATTTGTACCACATATTTTTTCATGTTACTTTTTCTCCTGACTGTGATGAGCGCGTTTCGCTCAAATTATAAGTATAAGAACCAGGTTTTACACCTCAATGTGTATCAAACTACCCAGACGTGTTTTTCCTTATTGATTATTTTATGAAGAAAGTCTTCATAAAATTTCAAAAAAAAAAAAAAAAATGCTGCAATTGATCTATGTCTTGTATAAAACTACTGGGTCCATACCACAGTTGTCACATTTCAAAAAAATTGCATATTTTCACAGTGAAAGTACGAATAAGGACGCACATTCAATTTACATTCACTATAAATTTAAGCATAACTTTCCCAATCGTTGCACAAATGCACCTGATACGAAACACTCATTTTCAGTTATAAATCATCAATGTTACTTCAAAGTCTTATTTTTAAAATTCTAAATATTTCAGAAAAAATATGAATGCCATAACAGTAAATCACATTTTAAACGGCAGTTTACACACACATAGCTAGTTTTGTATAAACAATAATTTTTCAAATAGTATTATTTCTCAACTTCTGTAAATTTCGAAAGCTATATCTTATTTAAGTATTTTACGTGAAAGTAAATGTTAAAAAGTAGAATTTTAGAGTAATAGATAAATTCAAAGAGTGTTTTTTCCATACATTTTAATGTCGCAAAATGATTTAAGTAAAAGAATCAATTCATTAAAAAAAATGAGTGATCTATTCTCTTGAAAATATTTTGTTATTTTTGAGTTTATTTTCATTTAAAACACGCGTTACAACTGTTACAGCTGCATTTTGTTAGAAAACATTTCGGTTCAAAAGAGTATCCTTCAATGCTTTCATCTATTGCATTTTTAACTTGTTAAATATCATATAACGAATCATGTTATGTAATCAACCCCTCTCTCAGATTAAAATATCCGCTAAAATAATTTTAGTGTATGTATTATAATTTGTTGTATTAACCTGAAAATGTAAGGGACCTTTTTCAATGTACTTTTACAGTAATAAATATTTCTACTTGTGTAATAGAGTGAAATTAAAGATAATAAATGAGAATATGTAACCAAATACATTGCTTAATCAACATGAAAAAACAAAGGGCACATAAAACATTTTTTAAAATTAATTTCATAAAAAAAAATCTTACTCAACATCAGTAGCGCAGCAAGAAGGGGGGGGGGGGGGCGAACCAGAAACCTTGAATTTAACACAGGCTGCCAATTCTGATACGGTTGTTTACATAAAAGTGATGTCTGTTTTGACCCCCCCCCCCCCCCTCCAGATAAATTTTGCCTGTGCTAATGCTTGACTCGGGGCCGATTTATCTTTGTTCGATTCGATCGAACTCTGTCTTCCAGTAATTTAGCGAGGAATTTTCTTCTTTCTCCCTCTACAACAATTTTAAATTTTTAGCTACGCTATTAGTAAATACAGTTGATCATATGCGTGCGATCGAATTCTGTTAGCATTAAATTAGCCCCTAAATGAGTAGCCTATATTCTAGAACACACGAATGGTCTACTGTATTGAGTTTTTCCCTAAGTACTCTTCTCTGGTAAGGGGCCGTTCATTAATTACGTAAGGATAATTTTGGAAATTTTTGACCCCCCCCCATGTACGATTATGTAAGATTTTTAAAACCCCACTCCCCCTATATTACGTAAAATTCCATTTCATTTTTCAAAATAATAAAATAACGAATCTTACATCACTGGAATCGTTTTTTAATTCACTATTATTATTTTTTTTAAACGTTTTGGTGGAAAGCAACGTTTACTAAAATGAATCTAGACTGAATGTTTTTTGGACAAATATTTTTTGTATATGATGCGATATTAATTAAAAATGAGACATGCCATACACAGTGTGATTTCTTTTATTATATTTTACATTATTCATTCTTTGAAAAACAAGTAAAATACAGCTCATCCTAATACGTTTTTTACCTTTCAGAAGCAAATGAAATATGATCCCTGCCAAACCACTTAACCGTACGATTTCCAAAATAAAATATCGACTAGGAAAATAATACGTAGGAATGGGTCTAACCCCCCCCCCCCCCAGTAAAGGTATGTAGAGATTTTTCCAACCCCCCTCCCCCTCGGGACCCTTACGTAATTAATGAATAGCCCTTAAGTCACTACGTGACAGGCGCAGGGGATCCTCGGGAGTGTTTTATCTCTCGGGGGTGATTTACTTATTTATTTATTTTATTTACGTTTTTATTATTATTATTTTTTTATTTACTTATTCATTATTAATATTTTTATTTTTTATTAATTGTTATTATTTTTTTTATTATTTATTTATTTATTTTTTGAAGTCATTCTTCATCCTCCAGCGGCAAATAACCGTGTTGCAACTCCGTAACTAACTACAGATGGAAAAAACTGGTTGCGTTAGACGAAGGGGCCTGGTAACTTTCGCTATTCAGTGCAAATAGTATAATCAAATCAACTGTCAAGCGAGAATGGCAAAAAAAAAAGAATATCATAGAAATAGCGGTTGTTGAAATTTGTATCGAAAACTTCCTCGTGAGCTATTAATAGCTAGCAAACTATGGTTTAGCAACTCCAGGTCAAAATTTCCAAGCAATTACAAACGGAGCTCACGTAGCAGTCGATTAATTTTGTGAAAAAACTTCATTTGAAACAGTTTTGCTCATACATTTTCTTTATCTATGGAATATTTTATAGAATCCTTATGTTCAGAAAATTACATCTTACTTCTTGTTTAAAACCTTTTTTTTTGTCTCCTCTTTATTATTGCCCCCCCCCCCCTAAGAAAAATTCTTCTTGTCTTGGTATACAGCTTACATGTAGTTTAAGAGGCAAACAAAACCATCCATAAAATGTTTATTCATTGTTTTAGTGATTTCATATGAAAAAATACAGTAGAAAAATTTTGCTTCCAAAAAAAGATGCTAAACTGGGTCAACGTCCATGTTGTGGTTCACTGTACTTTAAATCAACATATTTACTTCGATCGCGAATACGGGTGGTGCATCCCTGGTATCTGACAAATAAATCTTCTTTCTACTTAGTTTACTGAAATGGATGAGAATTACAGAACCATAAATTCATAGTCTTGTTTTGTGCCACATAAAAAGTCATTTTGACAAAACACTCCTAGTAATAGCACCATAAACACTGTCCGATTACAGAAAATGCTCTAAACGCAACTCTATTGCTGCCTTATGAATCCGAGAAAGCTCATTTGTTAGTACCTTTAATTTTAATAAAAATGCCCGCACAACGGCTATATATTCTTCGAGTATCTAGAGACTCTGTTACGAACTCAAACTGTAATTAATTTGGGCTCAGGGAATTAATTCTCTCCTTGACCGGGAAGTTTACGATCTAGTTGTAGTTTCGTTTGGTTTTGACTAGATTACAGAATCAAGTAGAAATAAGC
Organism: Uloborus diversus; assembly: GCF_026930045.1. NCBI lineage: Eukaryota > Metazoa > Arthropoda > Arachnida > Araneae > Uloboridae > Uloborus > Uloborus diversus. The sequence continues at coordinate 159,009,609 of NC_072733.1, read as the reverse complement.
GATAGTCTTGATTAGGTTTTGAAATCTTGCAACATGAATGATCTTTATTCACTTCCATTAGTTGAATATATTAGTCCTTAGAAACTGGATTGCTTTGAACTTTCATTATACTTTAAAGATTATTAAAACAATTGTTAGGCTATTGTTTTAATAACGTTTTCAACCAATGAAAAAGCTATTTATTTCCTGCTTTGTAAGGAATAATTATAATAAAATGCTAAGACTTCACTATGAACAAATGGTTTTATAAAATCGTGTACAAGAGCTAAAGGTTTTATCATGAAAACGATAATACGACACCAAATAAAAGATCAGTTTGGTTTAGTATTATCTTTAAGCCACTCAATGTGTATCGGACACAATTCTGCCGTGTGCAGGTAAACCGCAGTATCTGCAGAAATGAGTTTTCGAGATATTTGAAGAAATGTGTGGTGGATTTAATACTAACAATAAGAAAATATTGGAATTAGACTTTTTCGCGCCTTTTTTTCAGCGGAAACCAAATAAGCGAGCTTGCACAGTAAAGATAAAGTACAATAGATGACAAAACTGCAAAAAAAAAAAAAAAAAAATTGCAGTTACTGCCTTTTACCTGCACACGGCAGAAGTGTCACTGATTTTAACTTTAACGTTTATTATAGTATACACAGTGGCGTTCCTAGCACTGGCGTCACCGGGGCCAGTAATTTGTGGTGTCATTCCCCTTCCCCAAAAAAATTATTTTTATGTAAACATAAAGTTCATACACTTTCCATAAATAATTTGTTTATATTTATATAGTGCATCGAAAGTTTGAATTAAGAAATAACTAATAATTATGCACGCATTTTAGGTAAAATTTGCTCTAGACTCGCATTTAACAACGCCTTCCCTTAATATTATGCTCTATTTTCATTCAATGTTGATTGATTAAACATAATTTAAGATATATTGGAGGAAAATTTTGAAAAATAATCCCTCTTGAGATCAATTCCCATGCAAAGTAAATTTACTGTAAAAATCAGTAACGTGAATTATTTATGGTACGTAAGATATGTAAGCTTTGCGAAGCAGCGAAGAGATGAATAAAGGAATGTTTTTAACTTGTTCGATATTTCTCTGTAATGGCTAGGAAAATGATGTAATGCCGTTCAGTACCTATCAAATGCACAATATTTGTCCGCATGATTGAACTATCGCTGAACAAAAGAGTGATGATTTTTTTTTTTCAAAGAAAATGAGGTTAGAAATATATTATACACTTTTAACCAGAGCTTTCGACAAAGAATAGGAAAAAAATGCGAGAGCAATTATTTATTCCTTTAGCTGTTTTTTTTTTTTTCTCGTTTTACCTAATGTAGTTTTAAAAATCGATTGACAACGAAAAATATCAAGCCGTGTTTATTAAGAGAGGGGGGTTCAGCGTCAAAAAAATCAATTTTTTACGATTTTTTTTTACGAAAATGGTTTAATTAAATTTATTAAATCCTTTTGTGCATCATTATGTATGGTTTTAAGTGTATTCTATTAATTCTTGATCAAAAAATATCCACAGACAAGCCGGAGACAGAGCTTTTCCCGTTGGAGAAAGATGATTTGCGGTGTTCACTGTATCTCAGCTGACATTTATCTGAAATAAAATTCTATTTGAATTTGGTCAAAATATTGATTAATCCTCCCCCCCCCCCCCCACGTTCTCGGATCTTTTTTTGTTTGACTTCAAAATTTCTGGCAGCCATTTGAGGCTAAAAGTGCTATTTTCACGAAAAATTCAGCTATTTTTTTAGTACAAAACGCGTTAAAGAAAACAGAAAACACTGAAACTCAACGTAGAGGGGAGGTTTTTTATATGTAGAATGTTAGAATGTGTGTACAAAATTTAAAATGGATCGGTCAATTGGTTTTAAAATGGGAGTGAACACCGACTTTGAAAAAGTGGTTTTGAGAAAAACGCGTTTTAAGTTTTAGAAGCTAGAAAGCATCAATTCCAGCTCAATAGAAGACAGTCCCTGTAGCAGCTTCGATTTCCTAAGCCTTTTCTTTTTTTTCTTTTTTTTATATTATACTAGCTGTACCCGACGCGCGTTGCTACGCCAACAAAAAAATACATCATTATACTGATTTTCATGACAATCGGTTGAACGGGGCAGAAGTTGCTACTCTGCAGTGCCACCTGGTTGTGAGTGGCTTCAATGAGCATATTATGCACCTTCTCCGTGGAAAAATACATATATATAGCAATTTTCATAATAATCGGTCCAGGTATCAAGTGAAGCCGTGACTATACTCAAATTTTGTACTCACGCAGTTTGCAAGATCAATCAATCGCTAAAAATATCAAATAGAAAAAGTTTTAAATCCCCCCGTTGCATGAAAAGCCATAAAACAATAAAGAAAGAATTTATTTTTTCAAACTCAAGAAAAATGGCAACAGCTAACTTCTTATCAATGAGATCTTCCACGCGAATTAATTTCTGCATCCGATAATTTTATTCGTATTTATCCAATGGATTGTGACTTAAATTGGAATAAAAAAGGAACTATCGATCGGATTTTTTTCGAACTGGTCTATAAACATTCCTAGTACCAAAAATAACAAACGGTGAAAGTTTCAGCCAAATCTGCCGGGTAGTTTTTGAGTTCATGGATGCCATACAGACAAACATTCATTTATATATATATATATATAGATTTAACTAACTCCAAGCAAGCAGCAGACAAACATTCATTTATATATATATATAGATTTAACTAACTCCAAGCAAGCAGCACTGACATTCTGAGCTACTGCAGCTGTCAGAACAGCTGCATTCTTCTGCAGCTGTCGAACTACAGTTTGAAGGAGCGGAGACTAAATACTTGATAACTTTGAGAATTTTGCTCGAACTGAATTGAAATTTTGGGAATATATTTTTAAAATGTTTTAACTACAAGACGGAAACAAAAAAGAAAAAAATCACTTTTTTGACACTACAAAACTCTCCCCCCTTAAGGGATTGACAGACATCCTTTAAAAGTGCCATTTTCAATAAATTTGGCTGAAAATCTTAAATTATTAAAACATATCGATTTGCTCGTTAGCACAGAAAAGTCAAAACGTGTGCAAAGCGTTTTTATTTTCTTTTACCTATTTTTGTCTTCACAAGCATTTTTTTTTTAAACTGGGAAAAGGAAGCATTATTCCTCTTCCACTATTGCTGAAATAACACTGTTATTGCCCAGATTATGTAACTGCTAACTGTAAATTAAGTTTTATTTATATTTAAGTAGTTGCAGAGATTTTCGTTAGATGTTAGAGCTTGTTTTCATGCTTCAGAAATAGAAAAACATCTGGGTTAGAATATTAAAGTTATGCACGAATTTGCAAGCTTTTTTTCATACACGTATTTTGTGGTTATAAGTATTACTATTACCAATTCATTTAACTGTGAGCTACAGGCTGTAAGTAATGCAAATAAATCAGCCAGTTAAGAACATTACTGTGGTGATAAACGAGTATTTGACTTTAATTAGAATAACATGTATTTCATCAGGTTGTTTGAAATGTGTTGCTGATTTCTCGACATTTAAAAAGACATAAATAGTTTTCGTCTTTAATTTTGACAATAATTGAAACAAACGTTCTCTTTCGTTGTACAAAATAAGTTCTTTAATTTTCTAGTAATGGAACTGCTATCACTCATGAGTAGCAAAGGATATTACTAGAGTCATTTCTTCCTGATTTAGAAAACTTAAAGAGTGCAGATAAATGGCCTTCCTATTTCACTTGATTAGTTTACGTAAAGATTTGAATTGTCATTCTTATGCGAAACCTATTGTATCAAATAGTTTCTTCATGGATATCTGACCTCAAGCCGTCGAACCTCAAGTAATTGAAACCTTCGACCATCTAGGTAAATTAACGAAATTTATACTTCTATGACCAAAAACATTAGTTCATTTTCAGATCAGATGTTTATTCAAAATGCACAATTAAAAACTATTAGCGTTTTCAAACATTAGAAAACTACTGTATCAAATTGAAAACATGAAAACATGGTGTTTAAAGCCAAACATCCCTAAAATGAGCAAAACTCAAAACGTAACACGTAACAGTTAGAAGTCGTTATGCGATTTCAAACGCTCAGTGTTAAGAGTAAAATATCTAATAGGCTTAGATTCGGGGAAATTTGCTTTCTAAGCATTCATTTTGAGCAGCATGTTTGCTTTCAACTTGTTTCCACATTCAGAGCGGATTCCTGCTTTGACTCTAAATATTTTAATATATTGATGGTTATGAAAACATATTCATTAACGCTTGTACAAATTTTGGATGTAATGCCCCGCGAATATCAATGCTCAAAACTTCAAACTCGGAAATTTTATAGTGCATACATAGCATTTATATATAATGACAAATGTTTTACTCCATTTACTATTTTCACCTGATATTCCTCAGCACTTATAATTTAACGCAGGTTACTATTAAAAGCATTTAAATCGATATAATGTGCGAGTTTAAATGATGTGCATCATAGAATTCAATTGCAGCATAACTTCGATTTAACGATACCCGATTTAACGATTTCCTAAATTTAATGATATATTTCACTGGTCCGTATTTGACTGTAATGAATGTCTATGCTCCTCTATTTAACGATATCCTTGATTCAAACATAATTTTTTTCCAGTCAGCTGACAATCGTTAAATCGGGGTTATATTGTATGTGTGTAGGGGAGACTGGGGTAATGGGGTCAGCGGGTGATATCGGTCACTATGATTTCTCTTAAAGAGAATAACGCAGATTTAAACTGATTGGCGCTGCCATTTCACGGAAGTTTATGGATATACTACTCAAGCACTCGCGCCATCTTGGCAGTCGTCGTTTGCCTGTTGGGTAAGAAGACTACTTTGACGTTTCGTCGAAAAAGAAAGAGAATAGTTTAATCCACTATCAGCTCTTACGGTTTACCTTTCCTGAAACGGAACTGATCTCACAATAACAAGATAAGCCATATTATTGTATCATATAGTATTTTATTATGGTTTTAAGCATTAGTATTTGTTTTGTAACCGTTGAAGAAAAACATGCGATTGGGGTAATGGAGTCAACACACTCGGGGTAATTGTGCCCCCCTTCCGAGAGGTATTTATGTGACATGTGCTCTGAAAAGTAAAATTAACTTGAGCAACATACTGGCACTGCCCTTAAATTTGTAATTACTCTTTTACCATGGAAAGATGTTTTTTTTTTTTTTTAATCTTCGACTTCATATTACGTCTATACATTAACTTCCTTTTTGTAATTTTTAAAAAGCGGAATTATGTAATAAAATAAACATTCAAGATTTCAATTTCACGTGCTTATGTCATTAATAATCCTCATATTTCTTATTTTTACAACCATTAAGTAGTAAATGGCATTACTGACTGTCATTACCTCAGGGTAGGGGTAATATCGGTCAAAGCTGATTTTGTAATGTTTTTTTCCAATAGGTAAGATGAGTTAAGGCTCAATTTGAGTCTGCAATAGGTAAAATGTACTATATGTAAGCAATTTTACATGATTGCGTTTCAAATTTTTAAAAAAGTAAAGTTTTATATTCATTTTCCCTCAGGCGACTGCCATTACCACAGTCTCCCCTAACACTGTAATATTTAACGTGAACATTTATGGACTATTCTACGGAAAGCCGCGATATTGTCCTTCATATGTGAAAGCTTATATATTTTATTAAACAATAATAATTTTAAAAAAAAATAAACAATGTTTTGCTTAAGAAATCACCTACACGTTTGCTATTTAAAAGTAACAACTAAAAGTAACAACGTCTATAATAAATTTCAAAGGAAAAGCAATACCAAGAGGTCCAGTGATTTTTTACAGGCCTTAACGAAATATTTATTATTTCTAAGATAAATAAAACATAACAAACTGATTCCTCCAACGAGTGCATATCTCATATTTCTTTTTCTTTTAAAACTTCTGGATTTCTTCCATCAATTTAATGCAATATTGAATATTATGGTACCGTAAACGCGGGCTACTTTGGCTTTACGGGCCAAGTGGATAAAAAGATATAACGTCCTCTGTCACGCTTCAGGGTGCAATTTTTTCCACATATTTTGACTGATTCCACTAGAGAGCACCCCCAAGCACTCAATTATGTATACCAAGCAGTTCTATAGCTCTGCTCAAGAAGCAACACTAGTGGTTCTGCACTCCTTGTGCTAACATGTGCCTTCATAACCTCTCAAACTTCTCCATGTAGAAGCAGTTCTACATCAGTCAACAGCTTTTTTAAGTACCTATTTACGAGCACTATTTAATACTCTATGCCGTAGTATAGTTGCATTTCTCATTTCTGTTTAGGTTTTTTTTCTTAAATTGACAATGACAGTATATCTCTTTAACTCTAAAAATTACGACCTAGTTTGGCCCGACATAAAAACTTGAAAAAATCCGCCAGATTTTAAAGTTCTTTTTTTTATAGAAATTATATCAGAGAGTCAATATATATAAAAATGCATTGATTAGAGATAAACTACTACCTAAAACCGCATACAGATTGATGCCACTATAGATAATCAAGATAAATCTAGATCGACAAGAAAACAGAAAAGAAAGAGTCAGGTAAAGAACTGCGCTTGCGTTTCAATGCACTTAAGGAGCATCATTAGGCATTTTTGAGTGAAAGGAAACATTTAAAATGGACATTCGGGGAAGTCATTAGTATTATGTCTCATTAGGAGCACCAAAGAAATTGCTAGAGCTTCGCAAAACGGCAGCTCGACTTTTGAGAAAAAGAAATTTTTAAACCATAAGCAGTAATTGTCCTATTCCGGATACTTTTTCTTTTGTGTCGAGAATAATGAAACTTTGAACCACTAATGCAATATTCTCTAGTGAAGCGCAAGTGAAAATGTTTCTACAAGATCGGATAAGATTGCCGCTTATTTTTAGGGGAAGAATTATTGAAATACGTTCTGCACTCTTATATTATACGTATACTACATTATTCAATGTTCTTGTGATTAATACAATTAAAAGCTTTTTCATTTTCCTTTTTCGAGGAAGAGATGAGAATCCTGAAAAAAAGTGGAAGTAAAACATAATTAAGAGTAAAATGATTCTATCTATTGCCATATCACTAATAATTCCTTTTATACCTTACACATAATTTCACAATTCGTGTCCCCGTTCAAGCTGCAAGACCATTATTTTCGCAACTGTTAGTCCATACTTGAACAGTTAAGATAATGAAAGGTTGAGGTGAAAAAGAAAATGAGTGGAAAAAAAAGAAATCTAACTTTTTACACGGATCCTAGGTCCGATAACTTATAGTTAGATAAATAATCTCCATTGAAAAATAATTCCAACACAAAAAATTTTTAACATTTGCTACCAAAGCTCAAGAAGATATTGGCATTGGCGTTCAAAATTTTAAGGAACCGTGCAGAAGATGAGATAAGAACTTATCACCCTTATAAAGGAAAAAAAAAGAAAAGAAAAAAAAGAAACATTTACTCGTGTATCATTCATTACTATCGAAAAATAAATGCAAATGCCATGCCGTGATACGTTAAAACACACTATAAAAAGCTCATAAAATTTGAAAAAAAAAAAAAAAAAAAAAAAACACCTTGTGCTCACATAGTTTCAAATTCTTGTTAGGCGCTATACTGCTTCCGCCCCCCCCCCCAAAGGTGTAATTGATTGCAAGTGTAAAGTGATGTAATTCACAAAACGCTGTGTTTCATATCTCAGTGAATATTTCTTGTACTAATCTCAAACGTGTTATGTTGGAATCATTTTTCTATTGAGATTATTTCCCTAAACATAAGTCAGGGGACGACTCGTATTAAAAGTCGAGTTTTGTATTTTTGGACTAATTTTTTCGCTTCTAACTTTCAATATCCTAACTTTTCATCTGATTTTAAACATTTTTGCAACCGGAAGTGTGCATCTAGGACGAATGATTGCAAAAATAGAGGTCTTGCAGGTTAAAACGGGAACACGCTGTATACTTAACTAGTTAGTTTTGGATTGATGCACTAACACTTTGAATTTTATCTGCAGTATTTTTGAGATTGTGCATTATAATTGGCTTAAAATTAAGTTTAATCCTAATTGACAAGATCAAGGCATCTTATACAGGGAGAAAAGGCGGAAGGTCTGTTGCTTTCCCTTTTCCTTCTTTTGGTTGTATCAACAAAAAAAAATTGTTTATTAGTTTCATAATTTTTTTATTATGCAAATCTCATTTAAATGCAACCCTGTTGATGACTATTAAAGCGTAGCCAAGTAACGCAACAATTTATAAGAAGTATGTCTGAATATTGATAACAATGTAACTATTTGCGGAGCAAAAGAAAACGATACATTAACAATTTTTATTTATTTATTTAATTATTTGGAACTCTCACCGCTAATGAACTTTTGGTTAATTCTCTCGTGGTATCATGAAACATGACTAGTTTCGAAACACAGAAGTTTGGTGCAGTTATTTACTGCAGTTATCTATAGTTTTCTATTCTACTTTATTAAATAAATGTGAAATATTAGATGGTTTTCTTAAGTCTTAAACTATATTATCTGGAAGCGAAATGGTTAAAAAAGGTAAGGTTGTCAATCGTGAAACGAATCTCTCACTACAAAGAAAAAAAAAATGAAAACTCTTGCAAATGAATTAAAACTTTTTCTGAATTGTCAGAAATAGATAAGTAATATTATGTAGTTTCATCTTAATTATCGCATTTAGATGAGACAAGCGAAACAGTAAAAATAGCTAGGATTGTCAATCATGAAACGAATCTCTTACACAAAGAAAATAAATGAAAACTCTTGCAAATGAACTAAAAACGGTTTCCAAACAGTCATGAAAAATATATGTAATATTAAGTAATTTTATAAACAGTTTCAGCGCTTGAAAGTATTTTTTCTTATTATTATTTTGAAAATACAAATTATACAGGAGCTAATTTTTTTGAGGCGGAATCAATGTTTTGACTCATTATTTTGATTTAAAAATTTTGTTTATGTAGATTATTAAACATTTTTCAGTGCCTAAATGAGAGAAAATTTAATTTAGCAGTATAAGTTAAACACACCAGTAATGACCAATGCTTTATAGTGCTTCAGTAGTGGCCACTTCAAGGTTTATATTTGAAAAAATATGATTCCATGTTTCCCAATGGAATTAAACGTACGTGCAGGAGATGGTACCTCCTGCACGTAATAGGTCCTGTAGTTTGATGAACTTTTAAATCCACTGGGAGACCTAGAATCCTATTTTTTCAAATATAAACCTTGAAGTGGCCACTACTGAAACGCTGGCAACGACTGGAGTGTTTATCTTAAGTATCAAAATTTACTAAAAAGTACCAGTAAACGATACCGTAGGGATTTATTAGTATGCAAACCACCAGACAGCCCGTTATCACATCAAGAGAGTGCAATCGTGTTCTTGTGACAACTGATCGGTCTAGAATAGTGAATAACCGAGCTGGAAGCATATGTCACTTCAGTGAAGCTGAGAGTGACAACAAACTGGTAGATAAAGTAAATTTGTCTCACCAGAAAGTATCCGCAGCATAGTACGTATCAACTCGTGAATTGAAGGCAGTGCTTGAATATTTAGCAGTAAGTTACCACACCATAAGCCAGGGCTACGGTCAGAGCTACACGCAATGCACCAGACAGTCCGGTTATCATATCCAGAGGCATGCCGGGTTGTCTGGTGCATTGAATGTAGTTCTGCCTTAGCCCTACCTTAAGCGGCGGTAACTTACAGCTACATTTTTTTGTATATTTGTTACTTTTACTTTAACGCAATTCGCCATGGGGTATTCCTTTAATTAATGACGCCTGCACAAAATAGCCCTACCATAATGTGACAAGAATTCCATTTATAAAACAAAGGAGAAAAAAGTGTTTGTTTACTTTTTAAATTTTTATTTCATTTCTTCATTTATTTATTTGTTTGACATACGAATTTACCGGGTCAGCAGTGACACCTACTTAAACGAGAATATTTAGTAGTTGACATATATGCTATGAAATAAGACACGGTTTAATAAAGTGTTTCGTGCTTGCTTGGTATGAATGCAGTAATGTACAATTAGAAAAAATACAAAAATATGTTGTCTTAATAGGTAATAAAATATGATAACTTATGAGACTACCAGAATTCCCCAAAAATTTGAGTACTTGGACTGAGTAAGTGCAACCGTGGAAATGTAACTCTTGTCAATCATTTGTGACATATGCATAAACGAGTCCATTACCTTAGAATGGGTAGAATAGTATAAAAAGATAGAATGTGTGCAAGATTTACGAATTTAGCGACATTTTGGTGTTTCGAATATATTTTTAAACAAGTTTTAAAAAAGAGGATATGATTTTACCTCTGTCTCGTTAGATTCTTCAAAAAAAATTTGTTATATTCCAATAAGAAGGAACGCTGGCTGTGTTTTTAATACGTCTTGCAGTTATTGTAAACCGAAAACGTAAACGATACGGGCATGTAGTATTAGTTTGATGCAATGGATTGATAAGTCATTAATTTATTTTATTTATTTATTTATTCATTTATTTTGAGTTTTTTATCGTCTTGGGGACAAAATGTAAGGAGCCTGTTTGTTGAAAACTGCACATGTCTTACAATGTTCATTTTCCCATTTGAGTCTGATCTGTCAGAAATATTACTAAAAGAAAGAAACTAAATATCTGTTAGTTTTTTATTATTATTACCAGTTTGCACTTCTCAAGAGCAATATTTTTCGACCTTGAAGAGCTCGCATAATGATTCAAAGTGTTTAAAAATATTCTTAAATATTTTTTGGAAAAACTTGGAAGTACATTGCTTCAAAAGCTCAAAATAAGAAGAATATTATGAAAGAACGTGTTCGAAATTTGTTTCCACCCTCACCGCCTTTCCAAATGTCAAAAATCGATATCGTGAAATACGCCATAAAACATAATTGACAATAAGCCTGCTTGCATAGCAAAACGAAACGTTGATACATAGAATCAAAATAGTTAATACAAGTGTATTTTTAAAGATTAATTGGATACCGCATCTTTTGTGATCCAAACTGTAAATCAAAACCAGATGTTTACATTGTGAAGCTGCCAAAACAACTTATAATTTTATTTTGTGCAGCCCAAAAAAAGTTGCAATGAAGATTCCACTACTTATTTCTCTTCAATGTCTGTGTGTTTTATTTTTCCTTGCAGCAAACTGTAAATGTGAAACATTATACATGATAAAACGAAAGATAACTACTCCAAAGCATTAAAAACAAAATTCCATGAATGATGACTCGACAGTGGTTCGCGTTTTTTCATCGTAAATATATAAATGTGCGAGAGTCTATGCTATCTATAACCATTATCTAAGAAATTGACTCAAATATTTTTTTTTTAATGTTAAGCATTGTTATTGAAAGAATAAAGAGGAGGGGAGAAAGAGAAAGCAAAATTCATATTCATGCCAAAGACGGGAGTAACTGGTATTAGATTTACAATGAATTTCGTTTAAGAAGTCTTGGGCAAAAGCCAGAAGTGTTTTCGGTAGCTAGGAATTTTCTGTTGCGTTGTTTATTTCAATGCTTTGTCTTAAGCAACAGGTTGAGAAAATGACTTCCTGCTTCTTTCTTTTTTTTCACAGAAAAGGGGAAGTATACATTTTAATAAGTAAATTGAAACAAATTTCAGCATTATTTTGACATTATAAATATTGCCTTGACAAAATAAAGAAAGTATTTAGCAGTTTTATAGAAGCATTTTAAAGTTTGCAGCTTGTAATGCAAACATAATTGTACATTTTTTTATATATAGGTCATTCTCCAGAAAACGTAGCTTTTGAACGGCAATATTTTTCACAATTTCGGAACCTTTTATTTTCTTTTTTTATTATTCTTACATGAAAGTGTTACTTCCTAGAAGTAACCATAAAGAATGGCCCAGCTAAGTTCCAATTATTTTACTCATAAATAAAAAGAATATAAAAAATGCCTCGTTCACGGAAATAAAAAAAAAAAAAAAAAAACTTTTAATGTTTAAAAATCAAAGGCCGATTTAATATCAAAGTAGTTAACTGGTGCAAACAATGAGCTATTTTAATGATTAAAGGGAATCTAATAATAAGCTCCCTTAATTAAAGTACGCCTTAATTTTTAGTTATCCCTTTAGTTCAAATGTGTGTTAAAAAATAGTATTTAGTAAAATTGAGAATATACTGGCAATTTTTAATTTTGTTAGAATGCCTAATATTGATGTATATCTCCTCCATCCGTTATTTTCACCTGAGAAATAATGACATTGATAAGGTCTGTCATGGAGGTGAGGAATTTTCCATTAAAATAGGCCTAATTAGGCTTGCCAGATTTCTGAAATGTTAACGGGGACACCGGAATGCCCCCAGCCCGCCCTCAGCGTTGCGAGTATTCAAAAGGGTATCTCATCCTGGCTGGTTTTTGGAGTGTTTCAGAGGATAGTTCATGTTCAATTCAATTGAAAATGGAGGATAGTTCATTCTCAATTCAATTAAAAATGAACTGGAAATTTTATGAGTAAATGGTTACTAATTATGAACTTAAACCGGGGGTAGTAATAAATGACACAAGTAGATAAATTTAAACATTTTATTACTTACATGTTATATATTTATAAAGTTACTTCAGTAAGAAGAAACACTTAGAATGAGGAATAAAAAGTTGAACAATGTTTGTATGTACTTTTCATTGGCTAGGATGTTTTTTAGAAAGTCGTTTTTGGTTTAATACCTCACGATTTAATGTTCACAAACTAATATTATCCGATTTTGATTTTACTGTAGTAGAGGCAAACCTAACCTGTCAGCATTATAATGCTGTGATTAAGATTTGAATAGCCTAAATCAGCGTTTCTTAATTTGTTTGATTAGTGGAATCCTTTTTAATGCTCACTTTTTTCGTGTAACCCCTGGTGTTTCAATAGTTTGCAAAGGCGTAGCCAGTATTCTGTTTCGGAGAATGCCCAGGTTCTTAACTCAAAGAGAATACATATCATATTAACTATTTGTTATTAAATCGCTAATTAACTACACATAATTATAGATCATTTTAATTATTGATGATTGCTAATTATTATTTCTTACTGTAAAATACCAGTACACTCCTTTTTGTGATTCTGAGAAATACTCAGAATTTTTAAAAGGAATCAATAACCTCTGAATTTATGCATGAGTTGTATGATTAAAATATCTTCTTACTTAGGAAAAGAAATACTTATGTGCTTTACTTACAAAAGTGTTAATAATTCCCTTACACTTGCTTAGAAAAAGGTTTTTAACTTTAAAATTAAAAATTTTAAAACATTTCTTATTTTTTTTACATTTTTTTACTTATTTACAAATCAGAATTTTTGTTGTCATTGTGTGTTCCTTCAGACAGAACTAGAGGCGCTGTATATATAGGGGCCTTTGACAGAACTAAACCATTTAGACCCTCGTGACCAGTACTCCTCTTTAAATTGGTCATCGCTCGTTAAATGCTTAAATTGTCCTTTCAACTGCTGCCATAGATACTCACTTTCTGTACAAAGTCCCCCATACCTGCCACTATTTGTGGCTTAACCAGTTGAATGGAACCCTAAAGACATATCTGATTTTTTTTTAATGAGACCAGTAACCGAGCAATCCCTGGTGCAGCACCCCCTGAGGTATCGTTTCATTTGGAGGACTTTGCGACCACGAGCATATTTAACGTCCCCCCAGTCAACATTAATGAAGACTTTGGATCTTCGACTAGCGAGGATCGAACCCGGGGCCCTCCGGTCACAAGTCCGATGCCTTACCGATCAGGCCACTACGGCCTTGCTATAGATATTGGGAGAGTGGCTAGCATCAAGGGCAAAATATTTGAAATTGATGTTAAAAATCATAATTTATTGCAATATTTGTTAATTTTGCAGGAGATGGATTTGGGGCGCTTTCCTGAAATTTGTTCAGCATTGAAGCCACTTTTAAACTATTTTTGGTGATATTAGGGAGTCAATAGCTTCTTCTGTAACTTTTTCAAAATTGAAGATTTTAAAAGCCAATTTTATATGATCTTTTTAGACATTAGGTGAAAAATAGGTGCCTTGGGATTGATCTCAAAAAAAATTTCGAAGTTAAAACCTTAAAGGCACCATTTCATGCTATTTTTGATAGTCAAAAATTTGCATTAATTTAGGTGAGAATTTGTAATAATGCTTAGATTAGATACGAAAGTGAGAGTAAATGTATTTTTGAAAAGACATTATTTTTGTCGATTTTTAAGAGGCAAATTTGAAAGGTGTGTAAAGAAAACATACAAATCTCACGGAACCCCTGAGAGAACTCCGTGGAACCCTGGGGTTCCGCGGAACACAATTTAAGAAACGCTGGCCTAAATAATACTTTCGTGAAGTTAGGTTTGCCCCAACTAGTCAATGTTACAAATGACAAAGAAGTTATCCTAAATAAACCTTAGCGGTTAATTATTTTTAGACTTTTTTATTCATATGTACCAAATTTATATTTTACCAGGACATGAATTAAACCGGCCGGGGCACCGGGATTTTGTCTGAAAGCCAGGAATGTCCCGGGCAAACTGGGGCGTCTGACAAGCATAACCCTAATGGATACATTTTTCAGGGAAATGTTTTTTTTTCCCTTCCTTGCTACAATCTGCTCATGTGAAACATATGAAAACATGTTCACTTCTTTTATTGCATTAATTTACATCCCTGAAATTCAAGTTCACGGAGATAAGAGCTCATAATAACCACACTTAGTTTTTCAAACAAAATCTATGTAACAAAATCTATCAAAACTACACAATATTAAACAATTAAATATACTTAAACAGTTAGTATTTGAGACACTTGTGAAAGGAAAAAAAAAATAAATAAATTTGTACTTTTAATTAAATAAGTTATTAAGCAACATAAACAGCCAAACCAGGTGTGTGACATTCCACGGAGGCGAGAATTCACATGTGTGAACTAAAAGTATATTAAAATAGAAATTATTCTTTAAAAATTGTTGGCATTTTTAATAGATATATTTTTGATGAAATTAAAAAGCATTGTTAAAGGAATTTTACCTTTAAGCTTTTACAGTAAAAAGCGTGTGACAGAAAAGTTTTTTTAAGAATGACCCTTATACAAACATTATAAAATGTTAAATGAAAGGCTTTCTCCAAACCCAAGTTTCCATATTTTTAAAATAAATTGTTTTTTTTTTTCTGTTGCTATCAAAAGAATATTTTTACTGCTCCCCCTCCCGACCCCCCAAAAATATAAAGGAATTAAATTGATCCAGCTTTACTGACTTTTGACCAACATTGTATAACCCAATTGAAAGACTTATAGAAATAAAAAAAATAAGGTTTTAAAGCAGTTTGCTTGGTTTTACAGTGGACTGTTTTTTTTTTTTTAAGAAAAGGAAAGATAAATTTTATTTATTTAAAACTGGTATTGTAACATTATAGCTAAAAGACGACGTTTTTCGTATATCTGGGAAGACTAGCAGCGGCCATTTTGACCGCCACACTCAAAAGATTGGAAATTACTTCTTTTCGGGTTTTTTAATCTTAGAAAAAGTTGTTTCGATGCGTCATAAAACAATTTAACAATTTAATCATAATATAGTATAAAAATCAGTCTCAGGTAACTTTTTTTTAATTTTATGTTCGATCAAGTGAATTAAAATACACATCAGGCATTATAATTCATGTTGAAAAAAAATAAATAGGCAGTCATGGGATTGCCGAGAGAAGTAAAAACCAAATACTACAAAATAAATTTGGTGTGTTTGTGCGCGCGCGTGTGTGTGTGGCGTTTGTGTTTAATTTTAATATCAAATTAATTGTAGTTACAAAAATTAAAATTTTATAATTTGTAAATTCAAAATGTTGCCAGTCGAGTTTTTTGTTGATCATCAATCCGAGCATCAATTATATACATTTTGGTATGGTCTGTTTCAGTTCGTTTATAAAGTAAATATTGATTCAAAAATTAGAAACATTTGAAAATAAATTCTTAGTTTGTGTTATTCGATTTTCCATGCATAAAAATAATAAACAATAAACATACTGAACTCTCCACGTAATCAATTTACTGTATTACCCCTCTTTATCCGACATGCCACGTGATTGACCAGCATGTCCGAAAATTCGAATTTTGAGGCATGCAAATAATTCGGGGTTCATTTCGAAAAAAAAAAAGGTGAGCTTATGGATGAAAAGACATTTGGAAAAACCCAAAGGCTGATTTGTTTGCCCTGTTTTTATGCATTTATATGTACAACTAGGCAATCTATTTTAAGTTTGGTCTGAATCGAATGCAGCTATATTAAACTAGTTTTGAATGAGGGTATGAAAAAATTTTGATAACGTGTCATTTGAAATTTAATTGTTTTTTTAATTTTTAAAACATCGATTTTAACTTAAAAGTATAAATTATCAATTACGAAAGTTTCTAAAGCTTTTTTTTAATCAAAGAAATCCGATTTAAAATTTTAAAAGTCTGATTTAAATCAAAAATTTCTAATTTTTTTTATTAAAAAAATATATATATATGATTTTTTTACATCTTGATCATTATCATTATAATATTCCAAAACTGGTACTATAGGTGTATGGTAACTAAAATAGGAAAAAACAATTTTGAATCGAATGTATTTAAATATCTTATAAAGGCACATAAATTGCAGTTTTATATCTGGTTGTGCTAAGATTGCAATCATTGAACATCGTTAAATAAAATTCTATATTTAAAAATTCAATTAACGGCAGATTTTTTTCATCTGCACAGTTGATGTTGAAATTCCCATTTAAAATCATTGGCACACCATCAAAGGTCTTTCCAATTTCATCTTGAAGTACTGCAGAAGCGTTTTCAGAAAAAATAAAATAAATTTTTATGCAAAAATCTTGTACTGCGCTTTATAGCCTTAGCCGGTGAAATATAAACAGCAACCATTACAATTAGCTGTCCATTTTCAGGATGACAACGACAAACACATTTATCACCGATATTAGAAACATTATCGTTTTTCCCATCTTAAAAAATACCCTAAGTGTCTAAAGGAGTTTTCACTACAAAAACATTATATAAGCTTTAAAATGTTTTCTTCTGGAGAAGAAATGCACTGACCCGGTTGAGGATTGATTACTCAGAAATTGGATTAGGACACTCAGTCGCTGCTGACAGAGCTCAAAAATGCTTAACGCGCCTAAAAAAGTTTTCACTTCAAAATTGCACAAAAAAAAGAACATTTTCCTATGCATTTTTAACCATGCATGTGATTGCTTTCAAAAATACGTAAATATCGCAATGAAACTTACAACACACTCTCTTTTACAGTATTTACAAATGTTCATCCTTATCACTTTGCCTGTGCATGAATCACAACCGAAAAAGCAAGAATTTGGTAGTTGTGGGGGATCTCTGAGGGTATCAATGTCAAATGTACATGAGCCACAAGCAGTGTTTCCACTTTGCAATCAAAACAAATGTTCGTAGATTTATTGCCGCGTTGCTTCATTTAACTGTTTTCTTTATTTTACTGAGGTTCATTTTACTGAGGCTTTATCATTTGTGGCAAAATTGATCAGTAAAGATGACTTGGTGGAAAAAGGAGAAGATGGAGACTTCTGATTTTCAAATTTTCTTTTCTTTTCTTTTCTTTTTTCCCCGACATCTGACCCGTTCTTTTTTTTCTTTTATTGGTTTCAATAGTCTGTGCAGCAGTTTTTATTAGCGAAGTTTCTTACTCTGAAGAAGAATCTTTTTACGCAAATCTAGGTTCCGAAAAAATATTCGCAATCATCTGATGAAAGTAAATTATTTTCGCCCCTAAGAATGTATTCTTCTTCAGATAAGTCAGACTGTTCATCCGAACCAGAATCTGTTTCAGATAAATCTGCAACAGTTGCAGGAAGGAATTAATTTTCAGATAAGTTTTGCTTACCATCAGTTCTTCGTGACATCATGAGCAGATAGTGACTGATTATCATGTGACTGAGCTCTTCAAGATCACAGAAGGGAATAAATGCCTATCTTTCAGGCAAAAGAAAATCACATGTTTTGGGGCACAAAAGTATGCTATTTAAGAATAAACGACTTATTAGGTCAGAACTGAATTTGCGTTATTGCGTTTTTACACCAAAAACAGTTTTACAAATTTAAAACGGTTTTTCAAGTGAATTGCAAATGCAATCACAGTAAACTCTTAATGTTGTTTTCAATACAAAAAGTAATCATTCGTTAGAGTATATACGCTGAACGCATTTAAGTAAAAAAGTGCTGCAGAAAACGGAAATCGCTTAGAATTTACAGATGATCTTAGAACATTAATCCAGAGCAATTGAATAATCTTCAGAAAAGATTCTTTCGTTTTCTCCATATGGAAGATTTTCAAGGTAAAGTATATACGCTATAGGAATCCAGCGCATTACGTAAATTCATTTTCTTTTCATTACTTACCTTTTTTGTGGTTAGCCTTAAATTTGAAATCTCCTCAGTCATAAAGACTTCGGATATGTCGTTCGTGAACGAACTGCTCTAAAAGACCGACTCCTTAAAAAGAACGGCGTAGTAGGGGAAGAATGGGTAGAATGAAGCACGAAAGTTCAGTTGCATTTTTTAGTATTAAAAAACAAATAAATCAATTATTATTATTTTTTTTTTGAAATTGTTCAATATTTGTAACTGTAATAGGTGTTATAAAAGGGGATAAAGAAAAAACGATGAACTCACACTAACGAGAATAAAAACAAAAACGAATTGCAATTTTGTTTCTCTGTTCCCACGTACTGGGGGAACAGTGAGACACATATTTTTTGAATAAATCAAAACAGTTTGAAAAAATCTAAATGTACTTGGAAAAATATGAATAATTGTTGCCGTTTGGTTTGGTATGAACTATTGCTCTTGACCAGGTTAATTTCATATCCTCTTGACTCACAGTATTGCCATCTACCGCGTATTTCCGGGTCTGAGATAAAATGATTTAGATGTGTCTGGATTAGTAAATTGGCTTAAATTGTCATCTTGTGGTATAGCATTTGATCTGGATGAAATACTTTTACCGTAGCCTTTGACTATCACTAATACAACAACTTTTTTCATGTGTGTTCTAGAAATTCTCCAAAATAGCTTATGTGACCTCCTTTTTTCTAGGAATGTTGAAATTTTGAAATGTGGATAAACATTATTACATTTACTATATTGCACTTTCACAATGACGATTTAAATCGAATAAGTACGAAATAGAAATATTTATGTAACATCGCTATAAAAGTCATAATTCAATTCAAGTATCCATATTTTATTGGTGCAAGGTTTTTAAAATTATTTCATTATTATTTGCGTCAGCAGACTAGTTGTAATTAATTTAATCCAATGTATAATGTCACCCCTTTAATACAAAAGCGCAATGGGACGGTTGGGAAACACTGCAATAAACATTATCTATATTTTACTTGGATTGATTCAAGCTATGATGACTTAGTTACTTTTCTTTTCTGACACTTGAAAACAACCTTTTTTTTCTATAATAGTATTTACAGTAGGTCGACATGACTTTTCAGAAATTTTACCAAGCTGGAAATATCCAAACAGAAATAAATTGCTGTTGTCTCAGAACCCTCCCTGTCTTACTGTATCTACTCCTTCCCTACGGTCATCAAAAAGATGAACAGTTGCTTTTTGGAAGAACGACATTTCTTTTATAGATCTTTATATCTTATTTAATTATTTTATACACATTCAAAATCATCATCACATTCATTCTTATCATTTGTGAACATACTATACTCGGAGATAAGATATTTCTATTTAGAAATTATGCCATAAATAGTTCGTATCGCTTTTAGGTATTTATTTATTTATTTTTTAGTTTTTCTTTGACACAGAAAATGTTTCATGTGATTCGGTATTTATTTCAAGACGTATTCTGACGTTACATGAGCGTATTTTTTTTATATTATTATTTTTTTTTACTTAAATAACATTTACTTATCCAACTTTGTACCATGTTGAAATCAAACCTTCAACTGCAACTTTTGAGGAAGAAAACAGATGTCATGTCTTACGTCGCCATCCCTGCC
Source organism: Uloborus diversus (assembly GCF_026930045.1). Lineage (NCBI taxonomy): Eukaryota > Metazoa > Arthropoda > Arachnida > Araneae > Uloboridae > Uloborus > Uloborus diversus. The sequence continues at coordinate 158,989,526 of NC_072733.1, read as the reverse complement.
TTGATCACCAAGAAATATTTCACAAAATGATCCATGATTGCCTTATACACGTTAACCTAAATGAAATGTTTTTTTATTAAGTTTTTACTAGTCGACCCGTGCGGAACTCTGCACTGTGCTTCGAATCGTTTCATAAGTGATTTCTCTCTTTAAAAATTTCAAAGAAAGAATATTATGAAGAAAAACCGAAAAAGTAAACGGAAAAAAGTAAGCGCACAAGAGAAGGCATGTAATTTGAAGACATCAGTAACAAAACCTCGTTAAATGCAACGTTGTGATAATTTGATCATCGCTACCCTTTTGGTTGCACGTATTTTCAATGCAAATATAAATATCATTAAAAGTGTGGCTGAGTGACACGTGAAAAATCAGTAATTTTGCATGTGAAAAAACAGGTTGTGGCAAATACAGTCCTGCCCATGTGAACATCTGACGGAAAAAAAAAGAAACATTAAAGAGATATTTAGTGGCACGAATTCGAACTGGCGCCATTCTAATTAACAGCACGACTTTCCAATAAACCTAGGAATTACGCCTTCCTTTTCGAATGCTATTCATTGAAGAAATGCGAACAAAAAGCAGCAAAAAATGTTTTTTGCAGGAAAAAAAATATGATCATGCGTTTATGTTTTGTCATTAGCCAGCATGATACACTTTAAAATTATTCGTTAAACATGGAATTTGATTAAAGAATGAGGAAGATCTCACGTAGCGATTGAAACAAACATTCTAGAGAAGTAATAAATTCGGTTGAAAAAATAAGTGTTTTTATTTTTGAATATTCAACAATTTCCCATAGCAGGCTTCTTTAACCTGTACGGCTTAAAAGCCCGCACTTGTTTTTCTTTTAATCGAACACTTAAAATTCAAAACCAAAACCAGTTGAACTGAGTCCGTTTTTTAAGTGTAATTTTTCGAACGTAGACAAAATGTTTTTTTTTTTTTTTTTTTTTTTTTCAGCCGAAAGCAGAGGAGTAGAAAATGATTTCTTACTAATGAAGTTGATAATAATTTTAATGTTTTATATTGCATTCGAATAAATAATTAAAGATTTACTGGTTGAAACTCGTAGTTTTAATTTGGCGTAGTATTTTTTCATTTGTACAAAAGTTAGAACACTGCTATTAGAAAAATCTACATTTCAGCATACAATGAAAATGTTTTTCTGCACAAAAAGGATTCCCTTGAGGTACAACTAATACTTTTTTTTATGCTTACATTATGCTCAGTGGTCTAGACGGAGTCAAAGCTTAAAAAAAAAGGGAAGAACACCCTTCGATTAGCAGTCAACTTATCTGAATGATAACTGTAGCCTGCATAAAGGAGTCGAAACACCAAATAGCATTCCCACTGCATTTATTTTATTACGTGTGTTATCTGTTGTATGTTATGAGTACATGTAATGCGTAATATTACTGTAAATTTGCTATTATGTCAGACAGCCCGAACTGGCCGGAAGTTCAGACAGTTTATAGCCGAACAATCTACCGAAAAAAAAACACAGGTATTTTTTTTTCTTGCCGAGAAGTGTTTTTATTTTTGAAAATTTTTTTACAATTTGTTATCGCAGGCTGTTTGAACCCTTATGGCTTAGATGGCAGTACGTGTTCATCATTTAACAGCACGGTTAATATACAAAATAATTTGAACTAAGTTCTTTTTTAAGCGTAGCTTTTCAAATGTAGTAAAAATGTGATACGCTATTTGTTTTTTTTGCAAAAAGAAGAAAAATATATATATTGCCCTTTAAATTGAGGTAGTATTGTTTTTATTTGTACAAAGAGCCAAAAACTCATTAGAAGAATCTATATTTCGACATACGGTTTACTATATTTTACTGAACAAAAAACAATTCCAATGTAGTATGAAATCTTAAACCTGATACTTATATTTTCGCTTACATTATGCTTTAATTTTCTTCCCGGAGCCAAAGCTTAAAAAAAAAAAAAAAAAAAAAAAAAAAAAAAAAAAAAAAAAAAAAAAAAAAAAAAACTTACAATTGAGTATTAATTTAGCTCCGTGTTGCATCAAGTTTTCATAACAGCTAGGAGCGTTTCTACCTCATGTATTCCCTCATATTTGTTATTCATTGTTCATGTAATGCGCGATATTTTTCTAATTTTTTGATGCAGATTGTCCGGATGTGGGTCCGAACACGCATTCTCCTGATTACCCGTCGAACGCTCTGCCGATCAAGCTATTCAGCTCTGTTGGTAACAGTGCAAGTTAAAGTTATAAATTTAACCGAAAACCTCATTCTGGTTCTTTAAAACAGGTATTTTTGCCCGAAAAAAACAATTTTTAGACCGTGGGTCTATTTTTCGTCAGTAGCCTGCACGATAAGGTTTAAAATAAGGTGTAAATCAAAGAAATCTATCAAGAATTGAGGAAAATCTCGCGTAGAAACCAAAAACAGGCTTCAGAAATGATATATAAGAATTTGCATATTTGCATACCGTTAGGTATTTTTACTTGTCTAACTTTAAAAGAATATTACTGATTAAATGAAACATTTTAATGTGCTTGAGTAACTCTCGCAAAAAGGTCACCTGCAACTTTTTTAAATGAGCGAATCCGTTCAAATGAACGAATTCAATATTCTGATTTTTTTTAAAAAAAAGAACGATCTGCAGAAGAACGGATTATTAAAAAAGGACGACATTGTCTATTTCTAACAACAACCGTATCTTCTCTTTTATTTCTTTTTAATTCAACTGCTTTAAAGGCTTTATATGCATAACTGTTCTAATAATACAATTTGCTGCATTCTTTTCGAAGATGTAACAAAACCGCGCTCGATATTAAAATGGGACCTTTATTGATGTTTCTCTTTCACGAAACAAATGTAGCTTCTTTGCTTATCAAATAAAGAAATCCTAGAAAATCTTAAAGGTCCATCCTTTTTACAACAAACTGGTTTTTCTTAAACATGAACCAATAAAATTAGCCCAAACACTTGTTGGACAGAGAGTGTTTTTTAAATTGTTTTCACCTTGCTCTTTAGCAGTATTCTTTCCATCAACTTCCATGTGTGTGTTTGTGTGTCCAGCAAGTAGAAATTCATATTTTTTTCTTATGAAGAAGATATTTTTTTACATCCATATATACATGATAATCACATTGATATTTATATTATAATGACTGCTATTATCAGTCCATACTTTGTTTTCAGTAGGTTTTTCAGAATTTTAAAGTTATTCCTTCGTCGAAGTCAGGGGTTCCCCGTAAGATTTCTTAGAAGGTCACGACATTATCCCTGTATTTAAAAATAAAATACTGCACAGCTGAAAAATTAAAATAAATAGGGGAAAAATAGCATCATTTTAGAGTAGCATCAATACTTGAGCGCAATGGCGAATCCAGGAGAGAAGGGCTATGAGGTTACAGCAACCCCTCCCCCTCTCATGCAAGAATACGTGATCTCAGAACATTCTCTAAGATTGTCATAAACTTTGGTTTAGGGACTTCAATCACTACAAATTTCCGCGACAGAGTCCCGAATACCATCCCTCTAACATTATCCAAAATCGTCTAAAATTTCGTTTTTGGAACTTCAATTTCGAATAATTTCTGTGAGAGATTATTTAAGCCCCGCCCCTTATCCTAAAAGGTGTCCTGCAATTGCGTTTTTAAAGTTTAATTTTGGAAATATTCCGGGGAAGAGCCCCAACCCCTTTCGTATTCGAACTTTATAAAAAGTGTGAAAAAAATGGATTTTTAGAATTTTAGTTTCGAAAAAAAAAAAATCCAGAGGAGTGCTTGCTTGTCCCTCTTCACTTAATTAAAGATCATATAAAATTTCGCTTTTAGGGCTTAAATTTCAAAAAAAAGTTCTGGATGAAGGTTTCCGAACATTTCCTCTTGTCATCAAAGGTAACCAGCGATTTTGTTTTTTAGACTTAAATTTCGAAAAAAACTTTTGGGAGTACCCGAAATCCTCTCTCTCGCACACATCCTTAAAGTTCGTCTAAAATTTCGTTTCTGGAACATCAATTCCGAAAAAACTCCAGGGGAGGGGCCCGAATCCAAACCTTTTCCAAAATGTTTACTAAGATGGCCTATAAATGCGTTTTTAGAACCTCTAACTCAAAAGTTTCCGGGTAAGGTCGCCCAAACCGCTTTTCTTCCCTAAATTTCAACAAAGATAGTCTACAACTGAGCTTATTTAGGACAGATCATTTTCAACTTTTAAAACTTAGAGAGCATCCTTACGCACTTCGCCCTCCCTCATCTTAAAAAATCGGTTAAAACTTCATTTTTAGGACTTTGAGAAATTTCAAAGGCAAGACTCCGAGCTTCAACCGTTCATAAAAGTCCTTGAAGCTGCTCCTCCTCCGAACATCACCAGAGATCGTATAAACTGCTATTTTAGTACTACAATTTTTTAGCAATTTCCGAGGTAGGACCATTGCGAATGTTACACTTACGACTTGTAGATTATATTAATTTGTTTGCGCATAATGCTAGTCATGACACTTCCTCCTCCCCCCCCCACCAAAAATAAATCGGGACTCTTTATCTCTATCGTGCTGTAGATACTTTTGAGAAAAAACTGAGGATCTTCCTACGCCCCCCCTCCCAACTCTTTTACCTCCTTTATTACCTTCATTGAAAGTTGGAGAAAACCAAATCCTGCATTAGCCACTGCTAAAACGCAAGAACTTTAAAAGTGCCGAAATGTATGTTTAACATTATCGAGGCTATATTTTTCTTACTTTTCTGCACTTGTTGTAGAAATAAAATAATAAAAAAAAAAAACGCACATTACGCTGAAACACAATATTTCAAGCACCTTGAGTTATAATGTAATATATGCGTAATGTCTGCGCATGCACGCACAAACACACACACACACACACACATATATATATATATATATATATATATATATATATATATATATATATATATATATATATATATATATATATATATATATATATATATATATATATATACAGTCAAACCCGCTTAATGGAATAGCCAATTTGCCATGAAAATACATGAAAATATATTCTAAAAAGCGGGATATTCTATTAATAGGGATTAAAATAACTTGTTTCAGTTCTTTGTTGTTTTAAAAGTTCATTGCATTAAACGGGATATTCCTTTAACAGATATTCCAATAAGCGGGCTCGACTGTATATATCAGTAAAAACAACCCTGTTGTAAAAATTTCCCAGCCAAGAAAACCTTTAATTCCTCAACAAAAAAACGAAAGCTTTCATCCTAAACCAAAAAACCCTCAGCCTTAAAAAGTCATGATATCTAGTTTGCACGCCAAGTATTTGCCAAACTATCATCCTCCCTGTTCTCCGCTTTCCTCCTCCCACCTTCAACTCCTCAGAAATATGGAAAGATCCTTCAAATTGTTTATCTTGTTTGGCGGGAAGCTTTTTGCTCACCAAGCAACCACCTCAATTAGAAAGAACCGTGATATATATATATATATATATATATATATATATATATATATATATATATATATATATATATATATATATACTAGCTGACCCAGCCACGCGTTGCTGTGGCAAAAAATTTGGATGAAAATAAACTTTTACTCATTATTTTGATAGAATCAAATAAATATTTTTATTAGAGCTTAAAATAGTATAGCCGATTTTAAAACATATGAGATTGATAATGGGCGTGATTCAATGTAAAAACGATTCATAAATGTTCCTGGAAAATTATGGGCAGCTGATGTGGCCAATTTCTGCCAGTAACATGTCATACCAAAACCCGGAAAGTTTTCTGATAAAAGTTAATAACCTTCCTGAAATTATATCGGAAGCCACTTGAAAAATTCGAAGATCTTCCCGTTTGAAGCTAGTCGTGTTTCTGGAACTTTAGTGTAAACTTAAGAAGGGATAAAAAAAAAAAGCTTCGCACCTTTCTGATTTATTAAGGAACTTCTATAATCAGTAATACAAACATAGCCAAAGCTTAGCCAGAACTGCAAGCAAGTATCGAAAATTTTTACTCTGTATCGTTTCGGATTTTTTTTTTTTACAGTGCAGGCTGAAGAAAGTACTTATTGAATTCAGTAAGTACTAACTAAATTTTCTATAGAAAAGCACTATACTTACGCTTAGTAAATTTTGTAAGTATGATTTTGGCAAAAAAAAAAGCAAAAATAACTTGAAAGTGATAGTAAATATCGAAACTGATTGTAAAATAACCGAATGTAGAAACTAAGCGTAAACCACCATACACTTTTAGATTCTACACTACATTTTATTCACCTCTGCTTTCTCTATAGTTTGTAATCAATAACTTCTTTACAAAATACACTAACTAAATTAAAAACATATAAAAGTTAAATTTTTTCAATGAAGTAGATAACATTGACTTCGAACTATTGTTTTTATTATTTGAAAACTGAAAACTGTCTAATCACTAAGTTGTGCACAATGTTCTTGCTTAACCAGTCTTTTGCTAATATGAAAAGTATGATAACTTTCCATTTGTGAGTAGGCGATATATGGTTGCCCATGAGAGAAATATTTATGTTTCAAGTCCAAACCGAAAGAAGACATTGTTTGTTTTTGAGATCTATTTATGGTCTTTGCAAAAGCTAAACAAATCAAAAATTGAAGCCTTTCAAATGTGTTTGAAAATTATGACGCTATTAATGGATTACGTGGCAACACAAACATTTCTCCTTTAAACTTTCCCGTCAAAATTGTTGACTTTTAATGAAGAAACGTGTACCGTTGCGTAATTTAGGTGGGTTTAAATCGCGAAAAAGAATAAATTGTTGAGCCAATTTTCAACCGGAAATCGTGTAGTCGCATTCCTGGTGTATCCAGGGAATTAAAAAATTCAGTTGGAATGTTTACTGCTTTGTTTTCATCGACAACTGTATAGGCTTGTTCAGCATCAATGGGGAAATTTTTTTCCAGCCGTCAGTAATGGCTTATTATTCGCAATAATTGTAGCTAAGACAGCGTCATTGCTCTGTTGTTATACGTTGCAAATCAGTGTTAACTAAGTCGGTGGCCCAACTATCAAGTGACGGCACATCATAATAACTAAGAGGCAAATTTGAAATTGAAACGCAAAAACCTTCAGTTAAAACTAAAGCTTCATATTCATCTCTGGTGTAAAATCTGGATTTGGACATTTGTGTGTTTGTTAAACTTTATGAAATACGTCTTCAAACGTGAAAGTTATATAGTTTCTCCTTAAAAAATGATGATTGTGTTGGATAGTATGTCGTCAAAACTATTTTAAACAGTTGACGAATACTGTTTCTCCTTATGTCAAACCTGCATTAGAAAGTGTCAACTCCCAATAACTTTGTGCGACCAATAAACACAATTTGCGACATGCATCGGGATATGTATTTGACAGTCGACAATTGACGATCCACAAATATTCCTGTCTGTTCGGGAATGTTTACCAAAAACAAAACTGCTACAAAACCAGCGCGATTACAGAGGCAATTATGATTTTAAAAAAAAAATAATTTTATCTGGGAATAGACTCTCAATTAGTTTACTTTTTGTCTCAACGGCAGTGTAGAATTTGGCTATTTGTTGTACTGCATATTTTGATACAGTTCAATTTCACGTTTCCAATACGCAGCAATTGCTTAGAAAATACTTGTGGGATTAGATTATTTTACGTTTATACTCGCATGTTCATGGTCAATCGCATTATCTCGACATTACTCTATAAAAACGATTGTTTTAAACATGCGTTGATTACATCGGAATAACTGGTAATGTCTGCTGGAAGTCCCCAGACAGTATTCAGACAATTTCGCCTAAAAGTTTATCGTTGCCGTTCAAATCTTGCACAATCCTACGATGTGCTTCGAATGAATGCTTTTACTCATGATCCATAGTACACTTATCCCAAATTTTAATTTCACTCTCTTGCAACACTATAGCCATTCCACGTTTTTTTTTTTCCTTTAAGGTTACACATTGCATTTTGTTTGTTATGAATATCTAATAGACAACTTTAAAGCTGAATGTCCTGTTCGTCTACCATCTAAAAAAAGTAGCAGCAATGCTTGACGATGCAATTGTCACTGCAATTTTCTTTTGCGAACGTATCTTTGCAAGAATTAATGTTATTAAAAATCTCTTGGGGAACAAAATAAAGAAAATAATTGTTTTCCGCTTAAATTCATTAACCTTCCTGAAATTAACCTTGAATGTTTTTGAAGAATTCAGTAGTCTTCGTGGTTAAAGGCAGTTATGATTCTGGCACCTTCAGAGAAGCCTAACGCAGGTTTAGTATAATAGCCTGGAACCTTCCTGCTTTTCTAAGAAAGCTCTCAAAGCATTAATGCACGCATTGCCAACGCGAAGACGGACTCTCAAGCAGGTATCTGGAATGTCACTCCTCTGCAATTCTTGCAAAGCTTCGTGATCCAGATATCTTTCCGCACTCATTGGGTGTTGAGTCAATCTGGACGAACCGTAATCGCTCTGAAACCGATACACCTATTAAATACGTTTAATTAATCTTGATACTGGTGGAGAAAAATATTTTTCACAACGATGTGAAATCTGCAATTTGTAGCAATTCAAGGAAACGTTTTGAAAAATATAGTTGATTTTCTCAGGAAGTGAATAATAACCTGTAATATCCCGAAATGTTATATGGAAATTCTAAGCAAAATTTCTAAATTTTTGTCATGGTGTTTTTAGCAGTAAGTCATACGATGTTAGAGTTATATCGATTAATTAACGTACACCGCCATCTATTAAGAATTTTTCGAACTAAACAATTAATTCACACTATTATTGCATAATTAATATGAAATTTGCAATAAAAATTATAAAAACTATCCTATCTTTTAAGTTGGACCAAATGACACATAGATATGAAATTTGAGAAAAATCGGTTGAGCAGTTTCGGAGCTTACCCCGAACAAACATCGTGACACGAGATTTTTATATATATAGATATATATATAGATATATAGATAGATAGATAGATATACACACACGCGGAGGATACTAAGGAGGTCGCGGGTTTCTTAGTTGGTGAAAAGGGAATAGCTACGTGAAAAGGTTGGGAACCACTGGTCTAAGTGAACAAGCATGATGAACAAGAATTTTATTTCCTCCTTCGACCGGCTGTCACTTCATTCCGAATCATACCTCAAGTTTTATCCCTGGTTGTGCCAGGAATAGTATGGGAATGTGGGGAAAAGTGAAATAGCGGGGCAAAGTGAAATAGTGAAACATTTACTCTGCTTTTAGTTTAACTATCAAGTAATGTTTTAGAATGTAGTAGCACGCATAGTATATTCTAGTCAGAGAAAAATTGCCGCCGAAAATTAAAGCATTTAACAATATAGTCAATTTTCAATTTTCAATTTTTTTTTTTTTTTTTTTTTACTAAAATGATAAAGTTCTTGCTATCAGCATATTAAATATTAATCGAGGTCTTCTATTATTTGATGCAGTACTCCTTGAGGTAACATTTAGCTAATGTGTACTTTAAATATTTTGTACAATTAGTCATGTACATGCGGAGCAAAGTGGATTGGGCACAGTGAAATAGTGTTTTTCGTTTACTCACTTAATTCTTTACGAACCCACTGATTTATTTATTCATTTACGATCCATCATTTGAAAATTCAATTAATTATTCATTCATTCCCTTATTTTCTTATTCATTCACTCGTTTACTCACTCATTTATTACTTCCTTTTACAAAAAAGGAAGTATTGTGTTCGCGAAAAACTTTTCCCCCACAAATCGGTCTTAATTTCCATTTTACTCGACCCCAAATGAATGTTGACTTTTTTTTTCAACCTGACCACACGTGGATATGTGCCTAGGAACGTACAGACACCCGAAATATCCATTTTGACTATTCCCGAGTTAATTACAACGAGTTTTCTCGTGACGTCTGTATGTACGTGCGTATGTGTGCATGTATGTCGCATAACTCAAGAACGGAATGTCTTAGAAAGTTGAAATTTGGTACATAGACTCCTAGTGGGGTCTAGTTGTGCACCTTCTTTTTTGGTTGCATTCGTATGCTTCAAAGAGGGTCTTTTGCCCCTTTTGTGGGGGGGAATCATTGTTAATTTCGATGTAAACTCACGTGGTGTTATAATTTGGCGGACACTTGGCGATATATCGCCAGTCTTTTGGTCACCAAGTTTTGTCGCCAACTTGGCGAGAAATTTGGGGATTTTTTTTTTTTTAAATCTGGTTTCAATTTGGTCACTGTTTGTGATATTTATAGAGTAAACTATTGAATCATATTAAAACTGCCAGTAATGAGAAAATGACATTAAATTGGAGTAAAAGGAAGTCATGTGATACACACATCAGCTCGTTTTCCTTCATGTATTAATACATTCATTAATTTAGTTTTTTGTTTCCTTACCTTTTCATTTATTCATTCAATATTTTGTTCACTAATTAATTTGATCAAAATTATTTTTTTGTTTCGAATAGAAATTATTTCATTAGAAACATATTTAATATTTCACTTTGCCTCATGAAAAAAAAAGAAAAAAAGTGAAAGTTTTCCATTTTTTTTAAAGCACAAATTTATTTTCGAAAATGAAAAATAATGTTGCAGTGCAAGTATTATTATAAAATACGTTGTACTTTCTTTGTGTGCTGTAATTTTCAAAACGAATTTCCTATTTGTTCATTTTGAAAGATCTTAACCATTTCAATTTGCTCCACACTCCCTTACTATGTAATGTCTAGAGTTTTCTTGGTTGAAAAGTTTGAAAGCTCTTCAAATCTGGAGTTGGAGGGCAGTGTTAGAGCTCAGACAAAACGACTCTCCATCAGTTATTAGCACGGCTTCTTCTTTTTTTAAATAATATCCGAGTAAAGCTTCCATTAATTATTTTTCTTTTTTTAACTTTAATTCTGTTGAGATTTTCAAGAGTTTTTTCATTTTTAAACTCACAATGTAATTTGTCGCAAATGTCACTAGTGTAATTTTTTGGCGAGTGCAAAGACAAACTGATTTCTTCATTGAGAACTTTTGAATAAACCCACTTTTTATCCGGTTCATATTTTTCTTTTACGCACTGATTGAAGTATAGTGAGTATATTGCAGAAATGTTGAGGTGATTGTCCAACTATTTACGTTTGAATCTTTATCTGCTGTAGTAACTTTTATGTAGTAAAATCTTTGAAATCTGTTTTTTGATTATTTCCAAGCCTTCTTAGTGTATTTGCACGAATATGTTACCCGCTAAGATCCCGTGTCACCAATGTAGACTCACTAGATTTTTGGAGAAGCCATAATAATATTGAATGAAAGGTAGTTTCATTGATTCGTAGTAGTATTGTAGATGTTGGTTCAAGTCTTTGACTGGTGATGTTTTAAATGAAATACTCAATTACATAAAACCACACAACCCAGTAAAGCATACTAAAGAGAAAATATAAGCATTGTGTACTTCAAAGATTAAAGAAAATGCATAGAAACGAACACAGCTGTAAGCATATATTAATACGTAATCAGAACCAATACTCTCTTTCCGTTCTTTCTATATTCGCTTTAGAACTGGGCTCTTTCTTTCTTGCGAAGAATACATTGCCGGACATCTCTCCCATCAAATAGAACCATTATCAGATTTTTGTCAGCTCCTCCAATTTCCTGCTTGTCTTTTTTATAGGTTCTATGTTTTATAGTCTTATGAATATCAAACTGTTCTTTTTAGGAAAAATAGGATGCGAGTTTAATCCTTTTCCTAAGAATATTTTTGGCAACAAAAGTATTGATACACTTAGTTTAATACTGTGGAACTATTATTTTGTTTTTGGTTTTAGACAGTCACTGCAACTAAAACAAAGAAAATTTTCACATCTCATCTCATGGCATTGTGCCATGAGATGAGATGTACTCATTATACTGTGCACATGCAAAGTATAAGAATATGAAGTGTACACTAGGACACGGTAAATGATGATGCTTAGAATATTATTTCCTTAAATAAGGAAATCATTCAATTGAAAGACTTTATTGTATTCGAACTAATTCAACTTCGAATAACTGCAGCACGAAATTATGCACAGTTGGTAATCGCCTTTTGCAACGAGACAAAGATCGATACTGCCGTAGGCAAGTACACTGCAGTATCTACAAAAATGAGTTATTGAGTCATTTGAAAAAAGAACCCTTTTTTGATTCCACACAGACAACCATAAAATGTTGACCTGTTCTGGGAAAAAAATTCTATGTCTGATATCAAGTATTATCGATTGTATTATTTTGTTACTTAATTTTTTGAGGTTTTTTTTTTCTTTTTTTTCAAAGTTGTACTGAGAAGAAAAAGAATTCTTTCCTGTTTTTTGATCACCTTTTTTTGGTATTCATGAATACTGTTTTATAATAACCGTTATTCCTAAACCCGTGAAAAACTACTAAAAAAAGGAGTTATTATCACCGGAAAACGCAATACAAAACAGTAACTGGAGACTAAAAATTAAGACATTAAATTGCAAAACAAGGTATACTTTGGATTTATTCGATTACGTTCAATTTCTTGGTACGATCGAACAGTAAAGAGATTCTTTCATTAACTATTGACCAATTTTAATTATTCAACTGCAACTAGTGTTTACAGCTCCTCTATCTGTAGTTAGAAATAAACTTATTTAGGAAACTTAAAAGGGAGTGATGAGTGCAGTTGCAAATAATTGCGATCAGATTTCAAGCAGAGACATTTTGCACAATGTTTGAAAAAAAAAATGTTTGCTACATCACATATTAAAATGCTTACCAAAGAAAAAAAAACCTGTCTAAAAAAGTACTACGCTACTATAACGATGAAGATACTTATGATAATATTAGTACTTACGCTCCCTTTAAACTTAAAAACATGTTCTCCAGTCAGTTTCAAAGTAACTTTAGAATATTACAGATTTAATTCTGCGCTGGAAAAATTTCTCAATAATAAATAGAAAAAGTAATTATGCTATAGTTAATACTCCTTAAGTATTATAGTTCATAGTTTTCGGGTAGTTGAATACTATTCGGGTAGACCGGGGCACATTTACAAGGATTTTTTTCAATGATTTTTCTAATTTTTATGTTTGAACCTAGGAAATTTTAGACATTGTGGTTTTATGAAGCAGTTAATGAAGTCAAAATTTTTATATTCAGTTGTTGCTCAGCTTGTGTTTTTAACCGTAAAAAAATATTTTTTAAGTCCAAGTCAGTTGCGTAAACTTGCCCCAAACACGGTGCAAGTTTACGCATATTAAAAATAATACTAAATAATAAGTAAATACCTTTTAACCAAATTTAAATATTTTATTTGTCTTAAAACACTTAAATCACAAATAATCACAGATCATTTTATAGGTTAAACTAAAATCATAGGACTTATTGCTGTTTAAAAACAGAAACTATTTAGTCATCTTCTTCATCAATGTTAAATTTTACTAACAGAAATGAAGTATTTCTTTCCGCATACTTGTCATGAGACTGCGTTTTGACATCTAAGACGTTGAAGCCTGTCTTATCCTTTTTTCGATTCGTTGTGTGCTTTCAAACAATAGATGCAAGCGCAATTCTCTACTTTGTAAACAATATCATTCATTAATTTCCTTTTTACAGAGTGTACCAACATTTCCCTCTCGCAGGTTTCGGTTTCATACTTTTTTCTTTGATATCTTCTATTTCTGCTTCAATAGAAACTTATACACTTGTAAAGTAATTTCTCCTTTTTGTTTTGTCTGCCCATTTAGTTTCTTTCTTTGTTGCTACTGACTGCTCTTGTCTGAGGGCTTCTTTAATCGGAGTATCAGTTAGGATTGTGAGCATCCCCTTTTTTCTCCTTTCCTGGTTCTTAAGCTTTGGTCCTACTTTTTCAAATGGTCTCAGTTGGGGTAGTCCATATGTGATGATGTGGAAGGCTTACTGGGAAAAATACTTGGATTTGATTTATTGATATGTCTTCTAATTATTTTGACATCTAACGTGGTGCTGTTTGAATATGTCTTACCATCTTTAAAATAAAGAAAATGTATCAGAGGCTGAATAGTGTATAAAGTAAAAGCTGAACAAGTATGAAGACATCACTCTATGATTGTAAGCTATAAGATACGAATCTTTTACTTAATTTATAATGAATGGTTAATTTTTAAAATCAAATAACCTGAAAATACTAAAGGTTTGAAACAGTACAGAGCGAAAAAAGCGTCCAAGACCCGTTTAGAAGTAAGACACAGTAGTAAGAACATGCGTAAATGTGCCCCGATGAAAATGCGCAAACGTGCCCCGTCGACAAGTTTGGATTTATTTTTACTGTGCAAAAAAATTAATAACTTTTCTGCCCATACAAATACAATTCACAAAAAAGGGTAAAATTCTGCTATTTTTTATGTGTTTATTTGTTTTTAGCAAAGTATTATTCATTCACAATAAGCTTCAAAACGTTCAACACAAAATTTACTCGGCTTGGTAGAAAACAGATTATTCTTTCTGCATGATAGACTGAAGCTCGACTAATGCTCAAACACTAGTGAGAATATTTGCTAGGGAGTAGCATCAATCTGCTATGACTGTTGACTCTCCAGTTATAACTCGTTTTTGAGAAAAGGCTCTGCGTAAACGTACCCCGGTCTACCCTAATATGTTTCTTTAAGGTTCAAAACGTCATTTTAGATAATTCCATAGAAAATGAGAAACAATGTAATGTAGAGGAATGTAAGGCAAAGTTAAATAGTTAAGGTAACTTACTGTTTACAAACAGAACAAATTGGAAATTTATATAAAGAGCAATATATTTTTTAATGAAACTTGTATTAAATCATTATCTTGTTTTTTTTTCTTTTTTTTGGCATTTAGTTTGTGCCTTCAAAAAAAAGGGGGGGGGGGCATTTTTCTTTTTTTTCCTCTGGGCGAAACAAATAAAAAATGTAATGAAATATTTTCGATTTGATTATTAAAAATAGTTTTGAGTGAGTAAATAAAGGAATAGATGAATAAATGAATAGATAATGAAACAATAAACAAAACATTAATTATTTTATAAATATGTGAGAAAAAAAAAGGAATACCAAAATTGCAAGTGCATAAATGAGAAAATAAGTGAGTGAATAAATAAACAAGTCAATTATTAGATAAAGGATTGTAAATGACTTAATTAACAAATGAATTCGTAAGTCATATAATAATTGATTGAATTAGAAAACGAAAATGAACTACAGTGGAAGCCAGTTAATTGATTCAGTGGTTAAATGAACCAGTCGCTTTAATGAATCAAATCGTCGAAAACAGAATATAATTCAGCTTTATTGAACTAGCCGCTTTATTGAATCAACAGCTTTATGGAATCAAAACTGTTTAGAACAAACGCGATTCCTGTAAGCGGCGGTCACTGTATTTCACTTTGCCCTGCCCACTTTGCCCGACATGCATTTCACTAATTGAACAAAATATCTAAAACCAAAATAAGCTTAGTATGAAATAAAAGAATACTGTCGGGAATATTAGTACGCGTCAATATTTAAAATTTTAATAACTAAATTGTTATCGTTTTATGCAATTAAAAATAATTTTTAACTTACTACAAAATATTACCATGTATAATTATCAATTTTTGAAAATTGATTGCATTATCACATAATTCGATCTTCATAGTTAACCTTTTTCCTCACTGGCGCAGAATACATGCGTTACTATACGGTTAAATTACCGGATAGGAGGCACAAAAAAAAAAGAAAAAAAAAAGAGAAAATATTTCACCATTTTATTTTGCCCACATTCTCCTTCTTGTATAATAACCCCTACTCAGTACTCTTCAGTACTGCAATTATTTTTCTTTTTATTAGAAAATAAAAATACTTTTTCCACCGTTTTTCTTTTTTCTTACTGGTTTTCAACTATATGCAAGACATATGTACGAAACATAACTTTAAACATGGGTTATAGCAAGTTAGGTATACAGTTAAACTATATTTCAATGGGTATACAATGTTAGATTTATTTGAACAAGGACTATAGGAGGAATCACCAAGCATATGTAACATTTCATTCAGAGTAAAACTTGCTGCAAAGAAACCTTCTTCAGGAAAATGAAAATATTGAATCTGTTTAGTCGAAATCTATTTTAACTCAATGAGTTTTTGAAAATCCACGAATCGCCTTCATGATGCTCCAACACTTTTCTTAAGATTCAAAAAGGATATCTGTAAGCAAAGAACGGAAAAACTTTGAACAGCAAACAGCAAGGATTTATGACTAGATACTTTGACATAAACTTTTAAACTAGTGTAATTTTACGATGCATGTGAGTTTCAAGAGCTTTAGCGAAAACATTTTGAATCGTTCACCTCACTTTACCTCATTTACTCAGCGTTGTAAAAATGGCTTAAGATATTTAGTTATTTTAGTGCATGGTTCCATCTTGACTGGTTTGAGTTACAGTTGAGTGCTCATAAAAAGAAGCGAAACTTCCCTGGAGACATAAAACCATAGGGATCACAAGAGGAAAAATAGAATTTCATGGTAAAATACTGTCTTGCTATTTGAATACGGGTTACAATGGAACAAATCTATTTTTGAGCTTCTATATGCTGCTTTCCTGAATAGCATCGAATCTTAATAATTAAAAATAGAATGAGAAGAATTCGTATAATAAGTAAAATACAAGTCGCATAAAATAATTCTAAATGTGCAATGATAGGGAAGACTGGGGATACATGACCCCATAGCCAAAAATGTACCAAAATCATTAGAGATTTGAAACCTGAGAATTATGTTAAAGTTATACTTGTACATAAAATCTGGCAACACTTTGTTTTTTTTCAGCCATTTTGTTTTAGATCAAGAAATGATTGTCTGAATGTTTTAAGGGTAGAGATGTAAAATTCCGGAAGTTTTGAAATGGTGGAAAAAATTGGAAAAAATGGAAAATTTGATTTTTTTATGAATAAAATTAAGGTTTCTTAATAGCTCTGTGTTTTTTAGAACATATAAAGAGTTAAGCATTAAGAAATATATGCTATCCACTGCTTGACAGAAATACGCATAAAGGTAAGATTAATTAGAACAAAAAAAAAAGACTTTTTGTTTCATAACTGAGAGCTTTCATGATGAAACACCAGAAATAAGTCAAGTCGTCATTTAATCAATAATATTGGGTAATGTGTGTCTAATCGTAACAATTACATTTTCTATTTTAGATTGCCTTTGAAACGTGAAGCATTAATTGAAATTTTCGACTTTCAAACATGATTGTTTTTTTTTTTTTTTGAAAGAAAAATAATACAATGTAACTTTACTATCTGAAAATGAAAGCTATTGAGTTTTGATTTTTTTCCAATCCAGTCTCAGACCAAATCAAAACTAAATTGGTGTTTCTTAAGCTGAACCAAAACTTAAACTACAGTTTCAGTTTACTCATACGGCCAGGCTAAGCACAGTAGTAAAAGTAGTCATACCAGCAACTTTTGAACAATATTAAGTTATTATAACCAAGCTAATCTCTGTTTCGTATTTTACTTAATAAATAAAATGTTTTAGGGTCATTTGATCAAGAAGTATTGTTTTGAAAAATTCTTTAAAAAAAAAAAAAAAAAAAAAAAAAAAAAAACATCTGAATCAAATATGTGGAAGAGCCACACTTTAAAATACAATATCTCAGCTTGAGCCCAACTGCAAATTCCCCTTTTTTTGCTTAGAACGGCAGTATACAGGTTGCGGCAAAACAAATATCGAACAAAAATTGTATCATCGAATGGAAGAAAGGTAATTTCATTTTAATGAGTGCCTAATTTATTTTTGTTTCTCACTTTATTAGAAAATAATTTACAATATATTACCTAGTTTATGTATTGTTTTCGGTTTTCTTACAATTTTAAGAAAAATACCTGCTATTTTAAACTGTTTAACCAAGTAGAACGACAGTTCGTTTGCTTGTTGTCCCTCGACAAACAGTATTTGAAAAGGCATGCCGTTTTAAGTGGCTTGGAAATGATAGTCGGGAATGTGTACAAAAACGAACAGTGAACATTTCAGTTAATCCTCAGGTCATCCAAAAGTGAGTTCAATGAAACCCTTGGGTTTCCACGAGAGCAGTCGTTTGTGGGAATTTGTGCGACTGAGGGAAAAAACAGCTCAAACAGAAGTTTTACGAGTTCCAAAAAGTTCAGGCATTCGTATGACTCCAAAGATGCCAGAAACGTTTGAGACGGGCCGCAAGTCCACGCTCAAAGAGATACCTTTCACTGATTTACAGTTTAACCAACTCATAACCCCTAGAACGATAGCGTTTGGTCTGTAGACACACCAAGCACCTTAGAAAATGTTAAAGATCGCCAAAATCCGAAGTCAGTCTTGGTCTGAAATGGAATTAGCACAAGCGGCGAAAAATATCTAGTTTTTTGTGGATGAGAGCCGTAAAATTAATCAAAAAGTGAACCAGAAGGACATCTTAGAGTTATTGTACTTCTGTGGGGCTAAGAGCACTTCAGCATTGTAGACTGGACATATTCCTTTAACTCCACATCGATTTATAAGGCCAAAAAGACGAGTGGTGCAAGGCGCATTGTTTTTGACATGATATCATCTTTAGAGTGGACAACCTCTATCCCATTTATTACACTGAAACAGGCCGTACAGAGTCAAAGGTCTACCCTAAACTACACATAAATTTGGACTTTCTAAACCAATTGCTTTAAAGGGAATAGGATAGATTAAAGGACTTGCTGCCTTTGAATGAAAATTTCAATAATCAGTTGCATTTCTATATCGCTGCAAAAGGCTGCTAGTTTGAAACCAATTAAATTTTTTGATTGCTAAAGGTCTTCTCATATTATTTTTTGTGTTTTGTTAATTTATTTGTTTTTATTAGAGTTTCTTGGAAAATTGCTTGTCCCTTTTTTTTTTTTGCCACATCCTGTACATTTGGTTCGCACAATCAGCAGAAACATAGTTTTGTGATTAAAGTTATGCTTGTTTGTTTTATGAAGAAGGAAAATAAATTCTTCACTAAGGTTATTGGTTTAAGCTTTTTTGCAAAAAGTATTATTAAACATTTTTTGATCTATATGCAAATTATATTGTCATACAACAACTTGCATTAATGTTAGACAGTATTTTAACATAAAGCGAGGGGGGGGATTGCATCAGAATTTAAGCGTGAGAAATTTCTAATCCCTTTTTTCTGAAAATTTCAATTAAAACCCTGAAAAGTTGAAAAAATTCTTTTTTTTTTTTCAATTTTTCCGAAGTGGAAATTTACTCCTTCGGAAAAAAACGGTTTTTTTCGGAAATTTTCCGGTTTTTTTCCCGACTGTTTTCATCTCTAGTTAAGGGAAACTTTTTTTAAGGAAAGTCTACATTATCCGTTATATACAACTTAAAAACAATACCGAAATGTCCTGTTAAAGTATAGACAGTCTTTAATAATTGAGACATTTTTAGAAAATTGCCACTGATTGTTAATAATATAACAAGTATGTTTGTAAAAATCGCATATTTGGGATACTTGGTCCCTTCGTTTAGAGGGATACATGCTCCCAGGATCAAGTATCCATATGACAATATAAACACAATGAAAACAATATAACTGTTGTTTACTCAGTTGACATTAACTTTAAACATTCAAGATCATGTTAACATAATAAAATTTATAATAGTTTGAGTGTTAGATTTAACCAATCACTGCAGTAAATATGCTAAACAATTAAAATATCAGTTCGCTCTTATAACCCACATAACACTTGAAACATCTTATAAACTAACTCTACTGATAAATTATGTTCTGATAAGCCCAATGAGCTTGAACAAGTTTCAATAGATGTCAAATCTTTGTTTAAAAGAAAAAAAAATGATTTGCTCTAGTTAGATTTACATTAAAAAGTGAGTTGCCCATTATGTAGACCCATTAGCGGATAGAATGCAAAGTTGGATTTCTAGTGTTTGAAATAAGTTTTCCGAAGCGAAAATTTAATATGATTAATCAATCTATTTTTCCTAAAAAATTGACAAAATGTGTTAAACTGCACACATCCAGTCGGGTTGAGCGAAACTTTTAGAACTACACTAAACGAATTGTTTGCAGTTCACTTTTCAGGTTTTGAAAATATATGCTAGGCTTTCTATTCTTTTCTATAAGTATGCTGATACTTACATGTTTCATCCAACTTTTTAAATATTAATTCAATTGATAAAACTCTTAATTTTACTGTTGCAAGACAAGAAGCAAATAAAATGATTTTTGTGCTTGTCGTCCTTTTTCTTATTTTATTTATAGTAGTTTGAGTTTCATTACGCTACTTTTAAAAAAATGTCAGTTTTATTGAGGAAATATATTGTTCACAACTGTATTAGAGAATAAGTTACTGTTCAAAACCATCATAAGTTCCATTATGTTGTCTACATTATTTTTACAAATGTCCTAGTGGAATTTAAAACAAAGTTATTTTGTGTTCCCTTTATTATAATCTAATAAAAAAAATAGAACTAGTGTTATTTTTAGAAACATTATGTAGAAAACTAGAATCCATAAATATAGCTGATCTAACGAAATGTTTATGTATTTTCTCAGTGGGATCAAGTACCCCCCACATCAAGGGATACATGATCCCTTTATAAAGTTATTGAAAAAAATATCTTATTAAAACTATGTGTTTAATTTAAAATTGAAAAAATTACTGTTAGATAGATGAAAAAGTTATCTTTCTTCACGTTCTTTTTTTTTTGAAACAAACTGATAATTTACCGCCGAGAAAAAAAATTGAAAACTAAAGTGGGGATCAAGTATCCCCAGTCTCCCCTAATTATTCTCAATGTAAAGAATCATTGCTGTTGTTATGTGTATGCATAAAACTAGCAGATTTTTCGAATATTTTCTGATGAAATTAAGCAATCTCATTTAGGCATTAAACAGAAAAAAATGTTAGTAAAATAAACTCATAACTGAGTAAATCCATTTCAAATCACCCACAAAAAAAAAGGATTTATAACCCATTTTCTCTGATTTTGATAAAATTTCATCTACTTAATTTGCCTATATTGGTAATTAACAATGTGCATTTTTTCTTTCTTGTGTGATCGGATTTGAATTTTACAGCCCCTTAAACTTTTGAAAAAAAATCTTTTTCTGTCATTCACTAATCTGTATGCACTTGTAGTGCGTTGATAAATTGTATCTGACACAGAACTCATTTAACCTCTCTGAAATTTCACATAATTGTTGATAAAAACATGATGATTTATTTAAAAAAAAAATTTGAATCTTATGTAATTATGTTAATGAAAAATAAATAAAACAAGACAATCACTTTTTTCGGTGATAAACATTAATCAAATCGCTAGTAAAAGAATCGTAAAACCCTTATCAGTTACGTCCATCATAGCCAAAACTTGAAGTTTATCAACATTTAGGGACATTTTTGGAACAACTCTTTAGAAATCTTCATCTGTTGGCATCAACAAGACAGAAATGTTGCAGCTGGTGAGAAAAATTTACCAAAATTACGGCGGAATTCTGCCAGGTTGCCTATCAATGTAGGATTGTTAGTAGGAGAAACTTGTGTCGTGATCTTCGACTTTTGGTACTTTTTTTTTTTCAGTTTATGTCTCGAAAACTATTTAATATTTGCAAATAAAATAATCACTTGATAAACTGAAGAGATCAATTCCTTTTGAAATGCTGTTTTTTTAGCTGTAAGAGGTGCGACTATGCTGAAATGTGAAATACATAGTGTCGAAGTTCGTGGATTTTTGAAAAACCGATAGATTCCTCCCTTGTTTTATTTCTGTTAATCTGCAAAAGGCCATTAAATGACTTTTCTTTTTAGCTCGGATTCTGATTCAAAATTTACGAAGTTATAGATTTAATGTATCCGCTCCTGCTACAGCAAAAATAAAAATGAAAACACCTTTAATTTTCGGCTCTTTAATTACGAACTAATGATTTTACTTGCAAAACAATAGCTTCTGCAATGTGAAACGATAATGGAAAAAATGCACCTGAAATCCAAGATTGCGGCACTATCCCTGCTTGTGGTGATATTTCGATAGACAACCCACTAGAAACAACATATTCTTACAATCAAAATTATACATGAAAATTATTTTGTTTAAAAAAGGATGAAGCAGAAATTTGCAGTGGGATTTTAGATTATTCGGGTAACAGCACCAGTCACAGACATACTTAAGACATCGCTGTCAGGTTAATTCAATTTTCTGAGCCTTTTTATGTGTTTAGACTTTTTAAACTATTTTTCTGTCATGCAACTGCATCTCATCTAACGTTTGGTTGCTTCTGGATCCTCTGATTTGTTTCATTTTATTTTTATTTCCTTTTACACAAAAGGAAGTATTGTATTCGCGAAAAAATTTTCGCTCAAAAATCAACCTTAATTTTCATTTTATTCACCCCCGAATGAATATTGAGTTTTTTTTTCCACTTGACCACACGTAGATAAGTGCCTAAGAACATATAGACACGCGAAATATCCATTATGACGATTCCCGAGTTAATTACAATTACGAATTTTCAAGTGACGTCTGTATGTACGTATGTATGTGCGTATGTATGTCGCATAACTCAAGAACGGTAAGTCCTAGAAAGTTGAAATTTGGTACGTAGACTCCTAGTGAGATCTAGTTGTGTACCTCAACTTTTGGTGGCACCTGTTGGCGAAAAATCGTTGTTAAATTCGATGCAAACTCAAGTGGTGTTATAATTTGGCGGACACTTGGCAATATATCGTCAGTCTTTTGGTTTTTTTGTTGGTGGACAAATGTGGAGATTTTTTTAAAAATCTGTTTTAATTTGGCCACTATTGGTGATATTTAGAGAGTGAACTATTAAATCACATTAAAATTGCCAGTAATGGGGAAATGACATTAAATTGGAGTAAAAGGAAGTCATGTGATGCACACATCAGCTCGTCATTTGATCACTTTCAAAAGAAGGTCCGAACCCCAGTAACAGACACCGAAAAATATGATGATACCCAGTAACATATAGGATGAGGAAAGGATGAATAATGGACAAATTCCCCTTTTCTCTTCAAAACGTGCCAAAGTTCTTCATTTTTAGAACTATAGATGAATTAAATTCAAATGAACGTGAAACATCAGCTGACCTCGTAGTGGCTGTTCATAACCTTCCATCACTGCCTTGTAAATACCAACTGGCTCCAAAAATTCACTCTGTTAACACTAGATGGTTGCACCGTATTCATGGGCAACAGCAACATCAGTTCCATCCGCTTAAAAGGCCTATTATTTAAATCCAAACTTATGACTGTCTGTGACTGGACTCTTGTCTGTTACTAGTACCGTTCCCCTCTATGTCAGACGGTTTTTTCGATTAGCACGTTCACAAGATCACTCTTCAATTGACAACAACAACATAACATCGCATTAAAACAATTAAGCTGCTAGACCTCGCCAATATCGACGATTGATGAATTTTTGCGTGAATGTCATCATCATCATCATCTACATCATCCGACGTGCGTGAAGTTCCCCATGCCACATTATCAAACTATAGTCCCATCAAACATTTGTGGTAAACTGTACGTGTCGCATCTAAAAGTTTAGGAAATCTTTCAATACTGCTTTTTGTACTAAATTTCAATGGTGTTGATTGCACTATTCTTTGAACTAATCTGCGCAATTTTTGAACTTGCACCGTCGTCATACAAGTGTTGCACAGATTAAAAATTTTTATTAAAGGTTTATTTTGTTCACCCTTCTTTTTTTTTTTCTTGTCTTTTTACCTTCGTTTCACTGCCATTTAAAATAGAATATAAGTCGAATTATATGTTACTTATTTTCAGAATAAACATGTCACTAGATTATATGTTACTTGCATACTTAAGATACTTTAGAACAACAATTTTCTAAACATTCGTTTTCTTATTTTAAGTTAGTAGTTGTTGAAATGGGTATTTTATTGAATTGTAGTATTGTATTCAAAAGATAACATGAAGGTACGCTTAATTAACTTTCTGTATTCATTTGCAGTTCTTCTATTTGATATGCTTTTGTCTCCAGCAAATGGCCACTACTGCTAAAGAATTTCGTTTTCAATTTTAGAGAACAAAAAGTTCCCAAATTCTTTTACGGTTCTGAAAGAAATAAAGAAGTGTCCACTTAAGAACTCAATTTTTGTCCTTATACTTTCCATTTATGACTTTTTTTCCCTCTTTTTCTCCAGAAACTTCTTTATGGAATCCGTTTAGAAAGGATAAAGAGCTTGAGTGCAGCCAAATCGAAAAGAGAATCCTGTACTATTTCAATCTAAAACATTTGTAAAAACTTGTATGCTTCTTTACGTTGTATTTAAGCAATAAATAAAAACCAAGATTTATTTACCCTTTTTAAACATAGATTGGCTGCTTTTAAAACTTGCAGTTGGACAGATTATAGCTGGGTATAATAAGAAATAATGACGTCAAGTAGCACAAATTGCTGCAGATTGCTGCAGACACGTGTTTCGGCGTTACAACGAACGCTTTTTTCAGTGCAAAAGAAATGAGCTTATGGAGGAAAATACATTTATAACTCATCCATAAGCTCGTTTTTTCTTAATTGAAAAAGGGCTCGTTGCAACGCCGAAACACGTGTCTGCAGCAATCTGCAATTTGCGCTTCTTTACTTTTTATGCCCAAAGGTACTTATTTAACTTATAGTTCAGGTATACATAAATATTTTAGGCATTTACAGCATGCATCAGAAAAAAACTTTTAATATAATCAGCAGTAATTAAATAGCTCTTGCTCTTACTGACTGCTTACCTGGTATAATCGAACAATTTCTACTGCCGTATTTTCGTTAAAAAAATTCTGTCGTAGTTTAACAAAATAAACAATGTTGCGCTTGATGTTATAATTTTTAAGTAAATCCCTATTAATAGCGAAAGCTTGAAAAAATCTGAGTTGGGAGAACTGTTACTCTACTGCACTATGAAAAAAAATACTCACACCAACTTTTAAATCTTATATTAAGCTTAACAGTTGTTTTACTTTTCCAAAATTTGTGGAAATTCGAAAAATAACTTTTTTTTTACTTTCTTTTCCTGTGAACTACTAATTTGAACTGATTGTTAGTGTCAGTTTTGAAAAATGTTTTACAGTTTATGACGCTAAAACACTAATTTTGCTTGTTACTTATAGAATATACGCAAAATTTTAAATGTCTTTTTATTATTTGTTTCTTAATTTTCACTGTATATTTGATCAATACCGATGAAAAGGTATAATTTTGTTTAGCAATGTCAGTTATTTCCTTTTGCAAAGTTGGTTCTGTTTTCCAAATATTAATTTTAATCGCTATAGATATTTGTTTACTTCCTTTTTTATAGTGAATGAACAGTTTTTTTTTAATTAATTTAAAACAGATTGCAATAATAAATGGTTGAGTTGTATTTAAAACACTTATAAGGACGCTTTTCCACGCAGGATAAAGTCTCTTGTTGACTGGGATCGAGGTTCTTTGTGCAAAAGATTTTTTGTATTTTTTCCTTATTTTAATTTTTCTTAAAGTATATCATAAAAAATACACTTACAAAACGGCATGATATTTTGATTGACAGGGAAACAGACTTCTTAATATGTAACGGGAGATCGTTTAGTTCCATTGAATGAAACAAAAGTTATTAAAAGTTATTAGCTCTAACAAAAAAGCGGGTCAACTATCCCGCGTCTCCCCTATAGTTATATTGGCGATAAATACATCCAATTTATGACGTCACTTCAAAACACTGCCGTCTCATTACTTTTGTTGCATGCTGCGGTTTCACTTCATACCGTCAATAAATAAATAAATAAATAAATACCTTCAAAAATAAAATACAGCAAACTTCTATCACAAACTTCTCAAAGAGTCGAATATACAAAACGTGTTACAGCAAAATGACCTGGCTTTCCTCATACCATTTCAATTTCCGATGACACATTATTTCTTTTCAGTCATGGTTTTACGCTAAACAACGAAACTTGAAACTAACCAAAATGACAATATTTTTGCTAAGCAAAGGATGCCTTCCTAGAGATAATGTTAAATGTAATGAATATATCTTTCTCCTAAATCTTTTTTTTTTTTTAAATAAACTTCCCTAAGCGTAACATTTAATTGTTCGCTTTCAGAACAAATCAGCATTCCGTCTAGATTTAAAATAGAAATCTAGTTTCGTATCGGCTTACTTTGTGGAGACAGTTGAAATACTTCGACATTTTAGACAATTAGCATTTTGAGCATATAAGAAAAGACTCATTTTTATTTTTAAATTAGTAACTTTAGGACTTTTGCGAGAGCCGGAATCCATTAAGTTGGGCAGCTGCATACATCTGATGTAAAATTAAACGCTAGAACTAATTAGATTTCAGTTAAACATAAAATACTTTCGGATTGTGGCAGGTAACATTCGCGAAATTTCTGAATTTGTTGTAAATGAAAATTCAAAGATAGTTTGATTTATCAAATGTAATTTCAGATCATTTATTCGGACTGTCATTGGTTAGAACAAACTATTATTCAGTTTTAAAATATTGTTATTATTTCTTCATAATAAAGTCGAGAATACATTGAATTTACTGAATAAGTATCCATGGATTTTTTTTTCTCTTGTAGACGCCAAGAGTCTTAGCAGCTTTCAAGTCAACTTATTACATTTTTCAGTCCTAGAATAAATTTTACTATTGATTCAAGTTTAATCCATCAAAAGTACGAACTTAAAATATCCAAATAATACGTTTTCATGCATCGAACATTGAAAGACACAAGTTTATTGAAAACATTATATGCTTTAATGAAAACTTGAAGGACTTGCATTGCAGAGGGGTGGGTTTTCCAATTTGCTTTAGTTTTAAAATGAAATGCCAAATCACACCAATGACTTAACTGGCTAAAAAGGCAATATTTCACTCGCTATCTGCGAGCGTTTTACTTTATTTACTGTATTCATATCATCAGGGGAGAGCTGCTTTCCTTATTTTTCAATCAACTAAAACTCTAGGTCTGTTTTGAAACTCAAATTGAAGTAATATAGCTTAAAAAAATTTATATATATATATATATATATATATATATATATATATATATATATATATATATATATATATATATATATATATATATATATATATATATTAGGGTGGTCCTTATTTATATGGGAAAATTTTTTTTTCGGAATTCCACAAGTGACGCCCCCTAGTTTTGTGACACTATAATAAAAAGTAACGTGTGCAAAATTTGAACTCGATCGGTCAATAATAACACATGCCCCTAGGCCGATGAACTTTAACACTTTTGATAATTTTCTCACAAATCTTCCGAGTTTTTATTTCAGACCCAGTACATCGTTTCTCCTAGGTTTGCAAAATATTTTTACAGTGAGGTAGCAAATAAATTAACCTTTTTAATTACTTTATATCATCTAAAGATTTTACTTTGAATAAGAAAGAAATAATGATTTAGAAACTTTCCTTAGTCGTACGCTTTTTTAATGTATCTCGATAGTGTATTTTTTCCCGATAGTCTTGGACGGTCTGTAAAATAAATTGCTTTGTGACTCATATTTGGTAAATTAGTTGTTAAATTCTTCGATTAATATTGTGCTCCTCTTTCAGTTGTATCTTTCACAATTTTCAGTATTTTAACAATCTCTCTTCCCTTTAAATAGCTTAAACATTTTGCCGTGAATCAGGATCAAATAGAAAAAAATCTTTTAGTATTTGAAACTTATCAAACAATTTTATTGACTCGTAATTGATTCTATAAAGAGGAAGATCTTTACTAAGAAAGTTTTCTAAATCATCTACTGTTATCTGAAATTTGTTAAACAGTCATCAGACACGTCTTCCTTATCACAAGTATTTTTTGGACTAGTCTTTTCCTATCTTTAAAGTTAATTCCTTCATCCAATACGGACAAAGCTTCTAGTTTATCCCCTACATACCATAAGTGATTTATGAATTTTCCAATCACTGCTTCTGCTGCATGTTTGTCGTCATTTTGTACGCTACTAGTTTTTCAGACATATATTATTCAAAGGAGCCCCGATTGGGTTGCTGCGAAGAACCATATCTTGATACAGCATTTAATTGTAAAAGAGCTTTGTAAAACAGCATTGAAGGGCTTTCTTTTCATGTAAGGTTAATTTAAATTGCATCCTAAATATAAAAATTTTCAAACAAAAATTCCTTTTGACACCCATGTGGCTCAGGGATAAGCTCCAGGTTGCCGAAAACATATCCCTGTAGGAGGAAATTCACCAGGAAATATTATTGCAAGTTATGAGAATTCCTTGTAATCTTTCTTAATTCCGCTTTTTACAAACAATAATATGTCATCCACTTCGTCTTTTAGAATTTAAGTGGTATGTGTACTTGATTGAAATGTTATAAGTTCTGAATGATGGAGATCTTTCCACAAAATTTTGAAGCGCTTAAATAATTGAATATCTAATCTGGAACTAAGAAAGGCAAGAATTTCTTTAAGGACACACTCTGCGGTACGATTTCAGGTGCATGATGATGGCAATCCAAATGTAATATATCACCGTTCAGTTTTTGCTCTAAAAGATTGCATGCACAATTTATACGGTTGGTATTGCAAGTGGTTGTATCAAACACTAGAACAGTTAGCAATAAAGATCTATCATCTAAGTTATCATATACAACTGAAGAAATATCTAAAGAATTGCGAGTAGCTGTTCAATATTAGGACCTGAAGCTTTCACGGTAATCCTGTCGGCGTTCTTTTTCCTGTTACATCTGGATGTAGCTTTGTATCCCAGTGAATAACTACAAAATCTATATTTAAGTTCATGAAATTTAATTTTACCTCTCGAAGATTTTCTTTTGCTCTCTTAAGGAATGTACGATTGATCACTGGGTCATTTGGATTTAAATTTACTACATCTACATAGGCTGTAAATAAATGAGCAATATCTTTATCCCTAATATGTCATTTGTATGACAGTGATGAAAGGCGAGCAGATATCAATCGTTGTAGGCTTTTTTGCATTGTGGTAGACCAGCTGAGAAAACAAAAGTTCAACAGGTTAGGATAGATACCCATTTCGGTTTCTAAATCTTGTGAATTGCAAGAATTTGATGATAATAAAGGACTATGTACTGAAATAGAAGAAAATTAATTTAAAGTATAGATTTCTACATTGTTCTGATCTTGATATTTTTTTGTAATTTATATTTTAGCTACGGGAAATACAATATATTTTTATGATAGCAGTAATCGAGGATTTTTCGAAATTTATATTTTAAAAATTAAAAATTGGATACGCATGTAGGTATGTTTATAACTAAAGAACAGTGAATTAAAATATAATTGCAATTACTTATATTTATAGCATTGAAACCTTGCGACTCTATTTGACACACCAATTACATACACAGGGAATTTTGTAAATCAACACCCCCAAAGCCTGGACGAGGCAATTTGTTGTTGTCAAAGATCGTTCATTAATGGCATAGGTCATTCATTAATGGACTATAGAATCCCTTGTGTCCATCTTGATGGGAAGAAACGTTCCCCTGCCGCTTGGTTGGAACAAGCGCAGAACGCTTGACCCAAGGCCATTGGTGTACATTTTATTCTCTGTAACATGTTAAATTTTACAGAATGAAAGTGAACGAATGGTCGATCTGGAAGTAGCAGCACCTATTGAGGTTCAAAATTACTTTAAATATAAAACGGTAGAATATTTTTACATAAAAATGAGAAAATCCGCAAATTTTTCTTCGAAACTCAAAAAAGGGGGCCCTAGGGGCACGTGTTAAGATTCATGGATTGACTTTAAATTTTGCAAGGATCATTTGTTTGTACAATGGAACAAATTGAGGGGGCGTCGCGTAAAATATCTGCAACTTTAAAAATAAGGACCACCCTAATATATATATATATATATATATATATATATATATATATATATATATATATATATATATATATATATATATATATAGAGAGAGAGAGAGAGAGAGAGATAGAGAGAGAGAGAGAGAGATGATTCTCCAAAATCCTAACAATATTATGTCCCAGTAGCGCCTAACACAAAAATTGTTTACCTCAAAGTGTTTTCTTTTTTTTAAATAGTTAGAAATAACTTATCTGATGTTATTCTACTCTTATTAAAACAACAACTCATTTAATTTTTTTACAATTTTTTTGACGTGTCTACACTTTTGGCGTGACAACACTTTTGGCTTGTCCCC
This sequence comes from Uloborus diversus, assembly GCF_026930045.1. Taxonomy (NCBI): domain Eukaryota; kingdom Metazoa; phylum Arthropoda; class Arachnida; order Araneae; family Uloboridae; genus Uloborus; species Uloborus diversus. Next base: position 158,959,365 of record NC_072733.1, on the reverse strand, counting down.
AACCGTTTTTCAAATGAACTTAAATTATTTAAAAATTTTATATCATCATTCTACAAATTCAATTTGTAGTACAAAATTAAGCATACTTCAAGGTGTAAAATAGCATTCTTTAATTAAATTAAATTATTTAAAGCATCAAGGTACATCGTTTTAAACTTTGACCCCAGGTTTCCTGTCATTCTCCTATCCTAGGAATGAGTTAGATTATTATAGATTTAAAAAAAGGATTTTTCAATTTGCTGTGTGATTCCTTGAATATTAAGTTCATATGATTTGTCTGCTGTCTTACTAAAACTTTTAAGTTCAAAAATGGGTTTGTTACATGTTTGCTGTCATTCTCCTGGACGAAATTTCTGTGTTAAATAAAAGAAAAATAATAATGCTTCTCATATAGTGTGTAGTTGAATTAAGAAGTTAGAATCGAAAAATAACATTATTTACCTAAATTATAATCCTGGGCTTACGCAATAGGCAAATTGTATGGGAATTGTCATACTCCTGTCCTAAAAAATGTAACATACTCATGTCCTAAAAAAATCACTCTCCTAGAATTATTTCCCAAGAACTAGTAATGCATCCCGTAGGATAGAAGGATTTATTTCCAATACATTAGTTGAAAAATAAGATTGATTGAAAAAAAGAAAGTTAAATTTGGCAAACGATAAATTAAATATGTATCCGTAATATAATTCTATTTATTTAATATTTTTTGTTGTTTAACTTACGAATCGTTCCAAAAAAGAGATTTATTGGTTAGACATTTGTTTATCTAAATTTTGCTCGAATAAGTTAGTGAAGTTGCTATAAATTTCGTAGCTGCTATAAATTAAAAGTAAAATATATGATATTAATATTGATGATTCCCTTTTTGTTTTTTATGTTTGTACCTGAACCATGAAACAATTCGCAGGTAATGAGAAGGTAACTTTCCTTTTTGTAAATTGTATTATACTGTGTATGACTAATTTAAAGAAAGTTGTAATGTAGCAACAAATTTTTTTCCCGTTGAAATGACTGTTCGTTATTCGGAGTGTAAGCTATTCAAAGTGAATAATATGGAAAAACGGAACTTGTACTCGAAGAAATTGTAAGAAAGGTTTTACATAAATTTTGTTTTGTCACTTAATAACCATACTTTTTGATTAAGGCTTCTCTTACATCTTCATTACTATAGTTACATTCCATGAAGAAATTCATTTTGTAACTCTCCTGGTGCTGCTTGTCAGTCTCTTACTGTATGAAAATTCGACCCCCTCTTTTGAGGGTGCAACATAGTTAAACTGAGTTCGCTCTATTTTTCTTTTAAGTTCTTAACGAAGAGTAAGCTTTTTTTTCTTTCAGATTTTTTTCCCGCATTTTTATTTATTTTTAAATCGGATTGAAAAATGTCAGGTTTTTGGAAAATCATTCATTCATTCATATATATATATATATATACAGGATACAGGGCGTTCCGTTTTAACCTGCAAGACCTTTATTTTCGCAACCGTTAGTCCTAGATGTATACTTCCAGCTGCAAAAATGTTCAAAATCAGATGCAGGGTTAAGATAATAGAAGTTTGAAGTAAAAATAAAAATGAGTCAAAAAATACAAAATTTAGTTTTTTTATACTGACCACAGGTCCCCTAACTTATTTTTAGGGAAATAATCTCCATTAAAAAATAATTCCAACAAAAAAAGTTTGACGAACAATATTCACCGAGATATAAAACGTAGCGTTTTGTGACTTATAGCGTGCTTTCTCAAATTGATCGAGGTTTTGTGGTGCGTTTTTGCGTATCACGGCACAACATTGGCATTTATTTTTGAATAGCAATGAAAAATACAAATACCTTGTTTTGCTTACTATGACGACCTGTCTTTCTTCTGAAACGGCGAGTTCCAATCTCATCTTCTGTATGCTCCCTTAAAACTTTGAAATGGAATATCTCCTTGAGTTTTGATCGCACAAATGTCAATTTTTTTGTGTCAGTAATAGTTTTCAATGCAGATTATTTCTCTAATTAATGGCGATTATTTCTTAGGGGACTTGAGGCCCATATAAAAAATTAACTTTTGTATTTTTTGACTTATTTTTATTTTTACTTCAAACTTAACGGTTAATACGGAAGGTTAAAACGGAACACACTGTGTGTATGTGTGTGTGCGTGTATATATATATATATATATATATATATATATATATATATATATATATATATATATATATATATATATATATATATATATATATATATATATTCAATCAACTAAAACTCCAGGTTTGTTTTAAAACTCAAATTGAAATAATTGAGTAGTATACGTATATTTATTTATTTTTATTATTATTATTTTTTTGACATCGCACTCACTAAAAAAAGAGTTATTTTCTTCTCATACAAGTAACTTTTTTTTTCTTTTTTCTTTCAATTTACTTTCCCAGTTAGTCTTCTATGCAGAGGTTATGTTCCTACATAGTGACACTGGCAGGTTTTAAAACTACTTACGGAGCAGGTATAATATTGTGGGAATTTTAAAAGCTATACATTGGTTTATTCCGCCTTTCCAACGCTATAACAATATTTTGGGATGGTATATCAGCAGCGAAAGAATTAATTTTCTGAAAACCAATAGGACTAAAAGCAGGAGTATCGTCGCAAAGAGAGGTCGCAAGTAACTCTATTTGCAACTTTAAATGATTCCATATAATAAGCAACTATATATGGAAAAACTGCGTCGGAACAAGAACTGATAGTAAAAAATAACTGTTAAACTGATAGCGTTCGTTCATCATAGGTAGTATTCCAAAGTATAGTAAGTAAAAGTTGAAGGTATGGAAGATGGGTTATGCGTTATGTGTTAAAATTTGGAGATGATTATGTTTGTCGTGATATTTTGTAATAAAGTGTTAAGCTTCCATAACATATTTAGGGAGTATATATTTAAAATATATGGAAAAAGGCGCACATGTGAACTTTTTGTTTTATTTCATAATTTTTCAAAAATATTACCAATTTGTCAACTTTAAAATGTCTCCATGACTAACAAGTCTGTCATAGGAATTTTTTGAAACTTTTTTAAAAAATATTTCCGTACTTCATGGTTAATGGAGATAATCTCCATTGAAAGCTTACTGGAGCAAAAAAAATTGACATTTTTGCGACTAAAACTCAAGGAGATGTTCCAGTTCAAAGTTTTAAAGGGACCATACAGAAAATGAGATCGGAACTTATTGCCCTTTCAAAAGAGAGACAGGTTGTCAAAGTAAGAAAAAACAAAACAAAACAAAAAAAAAAAAAACAAGGTATGTATATTTTTCATTTCTATTCAAAAGTTAATGCAAATGTTATGCTGTGATACGCAAAAACACACTGCAAAACCTCGAGTAATTTAATAAAAACCACACTCTATGCACACATATAACTTTAAACATTTGTAAACCGCTATATTTTCCCCCAAAAGATGTCATTGACAGCGAGTGTAAAGTGGTGTAAGTCACAAAACACTGTTTTTTTCATATATCTGTGAATATTGGTCGTACTAATTTCAAACGTTTTGTGTTGGAATTATTTTTCAATGGAGATTACTTCCTAATATATAAGTTGGGGACCTGTGACCCGTATAAAAAGTTAAATTTTGTACTTTTTGACTCATTTTTATTTTCACTTCAAACTTGCAATATCTTAACACTGCATCTGATTTTCAACATTTTTGCAATTGAAAGTATACATTTAGGACTAACGGTTGCCAAAATAAAGGTCTTGCAGGTTAAAACGGAACACCCTGTATACTTCATCTACTTTACTTCTCTTTTTTTTTGCATTAACTTACATCCCTGAAAATCAAGTTCACGGAGGTGAGAAGTCAGTTTTTTAAGCAAAATCTATCTTCTTGTTTTTCGACAAAAAACTCACAACTTCAACTATGGCTGAAAATAAACATAACCCTTGTATCATGGAAAATAAAATTTGATGTCATTACAGTCACATAATAAGGAGGAATGGCATTTTGTGTTTGGGTAACGGAGGTGAGAATTTATTGTGTGATATGACTCCTTGTCCTTCTTAAACGAACTAAAACACAATATTGAAAAATTTAATATACTTAAACAATTAGTATTTGAGGCACTTGTGAGAGGAATAATAAATAAATAAGTATATACTTTTAATTAAACAAGTTATTGAGCAACATAAACAGTCACACAAGGTATGTGACATGTCACGGAGGTGAAAATTCACATGTTGTGAACCAAAAATATACTAAAATAAAAAATATTACTAAAAAATTGTTGGCAGGTTTGTATAGATATATTTTTGATGAAATTACAAAAACACTGTTAAATGAATTGTTCCTTAAATTTTTTTCTGCAAAAGGCGTGTGACAGTAAAGTTACACTTTTTGGGAGAATGACTCATGTATTTGTACTTAAAGGGTAATAACTGAACCTTTAAGCACAAATAATCAATGCTAAAATGTAAAACAAGTTTTTTTTTTGTTAAGTTTAAGAAAAAACATTTGATTATTCGGACGATATCGATTATTAATCTTTAAATAAACAGTTGCTTTTAATCAACAATTATTTTTTATCACAAATTTAGATCTCTAACAAATTACTTGTCTCGAAACAATATTCATCTCGAAATTATCATCGTGTTGATGTTGATATCGGAACAATTAGCCCCACCCGCGGAACAACTAGCCCCAAGAAGGGGCAAGTTGTTCCTTCTCGACTTTGGGTACTATAAAATTAATTATAAAACATCGTTCGAAATACTACACAAAAAACAGTTGTTACATCATAGGGACATACATTAATCTATTTTAATCTCAGAATAATAATTCCAGAACTACGTTTTTGTAACAAATTTTGAGCTGGTTGAAAAAACGAAACTTCTAGCCCCGCTCTTCCCTATGCATCTAGGACTAACGGTTGCGAAAATAGAGGTCCTGCAGGTTAAAACAGAACACCCTGTATACATCACCTACTAAGACAAAGAAGTTTTAACGCGCAAAACATTAAATGGCTCATTGCTCTAAAAGTTTAGCAAAGATGTAAGACTGGTACTGCCACTACTTGAGAAATTTTCAAGATATTTTACTCAAAGTCATCTTAGTAAAACATACTATGCTCACATGCGTCTCCTTACCTTCCAATAAAGGAGCCTGTATTTTTTTTTTTTTTAAATTCCCCAATATGTTTAAAAATGTAAGATTTCCACCTTGCCGGACTTTCACATTCCCCCCCCCCCCCTTGTAAAATATAAGCAATTCAATCAACGAATTTGAGCAATAAAATTATTATAATTCTATTTTTTAAGGCCATTCTGTTATGCTAAAACCAGAAATGATGGATGGTATAGTGCCTTTGGTTAAATTAGTTTTTAATTTTAATAAAATATTAGCATGCTTTTGTAGCTATGATAACTTTTATGAAAATATTTTGTCTGACAGACATGCTTAAATTCCTGTTTACTCTTTAGTACAGGGTGTCCTGAAAAAGACTGACTGGTTTTCAAAATTTATAACAAGAGAACGGTAAATGATAAAAATACAAATTCTCGCATAAAATTCATGTGGTTAGGTCGTAAATCTTTTCCCCCTGAGTTCCAAATTGTAGTTGAAAATTTTTCTAATAGATGGCGCTGCAGGTATTAAGCCGATAAATGAGAAAAAAAATAGAAAACTACATCATAATCTTTCGAAAAAATTGAACAAAAGAACAAAACAATATTTTCAAACAATCGTTGGCTGTAATCCCATGTCGCAATCGGAGGAAAAATCGGTGAATTTCAATTCTTCTTTTTTGATTTACCGGCTTACTATGTGCAGTGCCATCTATTGAAAAATTTTTGAACTAAAATTTGGAACTCTGAGGGAAAAAATTTAGGGCCCACCACGAATTTTCTGCAAGAATTTGTATTTTATCATTAACCGTTCTCTTGTTATAAATTTTTGAAAACAGTCAGTCTTTTTCAGGACACCCTGTATATAAATCATACGGCAAAGCCTGTGATTTTTCATAACTCAAAAGTCCTTCCAAACGTGTAATTTTCAAATTTACACTCCAAATAATACCATTGATGATACAATGAAACGTAGTTTATTTTTCAGATTTAAATAAAATAACTAATGCTATTCTACCAAATCCACGAAACAAAATTTCTATTTCATTTTAACAATACTAGGTTAAAATCAATAAAAACGCTGCCAGTGCTCATCAAAGCGCAAGGCATTTATATACTTTTAATGCAGCATTTAAAATCAAGACGATTGAAAAGTTTTCTCGCTTTCATGCTTTTCCGTAAAATTTTCTTCGAATCATACTTTAAATCGTTTTATTATACTGATGAGCTTTTGCTTAACCGTAGAAACCATGTCGCAGGACGAATTTAATCTTCACTCCTACGTTATATTACGTATATGTCCATCTGCGCCCATAAAGAAATTGCAAGACTTTTTATAATGACGATGTCAAGTAGTTGATTTTCTTTTAAATAAATTGGATACAAACTTATTTACAGAATTCAATTACAGTGCTGGCCAAATTATTAGACTAAGACTGTTTTAAAAGCAAATTCTTTATTGATTACATAACTATAGACACATTAACGAACAGTGAAATAATTACCTAATATTTAGTATGCATTCCCTTGTTCTTGAAGAGCATTTTAAGTCTTTTTGGCATACTTTTCACAAGGTTTGCACCATTTCTTAACTTTTTAAAAAAGGAGGTAAAAAATTGTTTACACTCACTATTATATATACTCACATACACATACTCACTAAGTACCTAAAACTAACTTTAAATAATAACAGAACACACTAATAAAAAGAACTAGTGAACTGTTGAAGCTGATTGAGGTTAGGTTCCTGGTAGATAGATAAACAAAGAACATAAACAAAGCAGACAGTGCTGCCACCTGCAAACATTAAATTATGCTAAAATAATGTAATAATCAGTGTACAGCATGTACTGTACTTTAACAGTAAAATAAATAGCATTTTAGTACAAATAGTGTAGAAAAAAAAAAAAAAACTCTTTAGTCTAATAATTTGGCCAGCACTGTATTTGGGATAAGCAGTTATCAGTAACTTAAGAACAAGTAGTAAGTGTCATTTACTTGTTAAATACATTTTTTTTGTACTTTACCATTACACAATACATCATTTTCATTACATTATTTTTCGTAGTTTGTCTTTTAACGTGCAATACTTGCACGTGTCGTATCAGCACATTATAAATGTAGCTCAGCGTGTTCTAAATACTTGGGTTTAATGCACTCATTTACATTTTTTAAGTAATTATTTAATGATTTACATTTTCTTCGATGCAACATTTCAGTAACAAAACGCAAGAACTATGAGTCAATATCTCCGAGTAGAAAAAAATAATGATAAATACCATCTATTAAAGCACAAATTTGCAAGAATATTGCAGATATGTGTGTTGAAGAAAAAAATTAGCTTCTGAAGTTTACAACCAAAACTATCGCCCCCCCCCCCCTTTGCGTGATAAATTCATTTTTTTTCTCCGTTGGAAAAGATTGTCGCTGAAATCCCAAAACACGTTTACAATATTCTTGTTATTTTGTGCTTTAATAAGAAAAACAGGGTGTATAATTATATTTCACATAATTATGTAGCGTATTTTTGTAGATTTTAGTAAATAGTGTTCTAAAGGGACACTGGGCCACTTAAAAGGGGCGACAAATTCAGCTTCATCATCAGTCTTCTTTTTTGTCTAGACTAAAAAGCAAGCACTCATAGTGCATCAAATTTAAATTTATTCAATATTGCAGCAGTAAAATTCATAAAAAATACTATACAGATCTAAAGCAACGTTTTTAGAAATTCCAAAATAAGTCACAAAAACTGTCAACAAATAACAATTTTTTATTTTAAATACATGAAAAAAACTGTTTAAAATAATGGAAGTAAAAGTTTTGAATAATAGCATTATTTATAGGCAGTAATAGATTAAGGAGCAATATAACTACTGTCCCTTTAGAATCGTCACTTTGGAATTTTGAATCCGTTAAAAAAATTTATTCTTTGATTAAAGACTATTAAAAACCGGGAATTTGCTCGGAACTTAAATAGTTTCGTTTTTGAGTCGAGATTTTGCTATGGATTTCGGAGTCTGTTGTCCTAATTCTAACGGTTACTTTTGTGGTCTGCTGACGCTATTTTGGGACTCTTGCCTTTATTTTATTCCCTTTCAGGAGTAAATCTTGATTATTCATTAGAATTTTTATGGTTGTGTTAACTTTATTTAAGAAGATTTCTGACTTAAATAGAAAATTTCAGAAACTAAGTTTTAAGGTTTGCCGTCATTTTTTTGACGGGGAATGCGCAGATTTTTTTTTTTTTTTTTTCATTTAAGCCTTATTGTTGAATGCTCGTCACTTGAGATATCTTTCATCTTCGAGATCGACCGTGCAAAGCCGAGCTAAGCAGCTAGTATCTAATTTAAAAAAACATAGGAGTAAGCAATGCTAAGGACCTGAGAAATATGTTTTTTCAATAAGTGGTTCATTTATATGTACCAAAACAGCATTATCGAGGATATGACAGGAAAAAGCTTTTAGTGTTCCGAAAAATGCAAAATTAAATGTTTGCAAACTATGAGTGATGTGCGCTGGAAACCCTACCAGGGCAATATAATTTTCTCTGCAATAGATAACGAGTTATCTTGTCCCATGTGGCAGAGATTCAAGATAGGTCATTTTACTTAACTAGATTAAACTTCTGTTAGTTATAAGGTACAATGTGAAAACAAGATATGTTAAATATTATTTGAAACAATTAACGAAAATAAATGTAACTTACTTTGAGTTCACGAAAGGTCATTATACCATGGACAAAAATCAGATTTCCAGTCTCTTCAAGCAATAAACATTTTGATCAAAAATAAATGGACCTATCTACCAACGCTTCAATTTGGTCATTAGTTTATCGCCCTCATTTTCTTACCCATCCGTGAATGCAAATGTAATCTATTGTCTAAAAACTTAAATACGATGTTTTTCATACTACCCCCGGGCTCTCTCATTCTATCTTTAGAAATGTCCATCTCATAATTCTTCAATTTGACATAATTTTGACAATTTTGATTAAATAAATTTAAAAAATACAACAACTAGCAGTGCTTTTAAAATGAATTTTTCACCGGAATACAAGATAAAAAAAATAAAAATAAATAAACACCAATTATTTTGTCCATCATTTAGAAGTATTTTATTATTTTATTTAATACATCTTAAAAAAAAAAAAAAAAAAAAAAAAAAAAAAATTGCATCGTTATATGCATGATGATCATCAAACAAAATTCAGTTATTTTTTAGCGTTATATTTATTCTAAAAATGGAAAGCACTAGGATAAACGAAACTGAAAAAAGTGAGTTGAAGTAAAAGTAATTTAGCTTCATCAACATATTGTTATAAACTTCCATACAATTAGGAAATAAAACATGACAAAGTCACTTTTTCATATCAGTAACTTTGAAATCTTAAAGCATAAGAATAAATTGTTTTTCTGTGCTTGTTTAGAACGCATCCATTCTTCATCTAGGTAACATTTCCGACAGAAATCCGATAGAACTCTGCCCGTTTTAGATTGCAGTTTGATTGATTGGACAACTATTGATGAATGCTTACTTCTGCCTCAGTTACATGTTTGAATCGTTTCTTTTAAAATATGAGGTGGGGGGGGGATCTGCATTATTATACCATTAGAAATTAGACAAAACAATTGAATGTTAGTTTTAAGTTAAGCAGTATTTAATAATTATTTCATCTGAAAAACAATTCAGCTCTTTAGTACTTCTTTTCTCTAATCGGAAATTTATTTTCTTCCTAAGATTAAGATTTGCTCATGAACACTTTGAAATTTTGTAAGATTAAAATGAGCTTGTGTAAAATAAATTTCATTTCTAAATGCTTACACTTTTTTTAAAAATGTGAAATAAAACTTAAAGAATTTCTTTCACTTAACTATTTCATCACTCAATGTTTCGTAAGGTTCTCTGTTTAAGTTGACCTTCGTTTCTTTGAAGACCTTTGAAGAACTTTTTTCAAAGAAGTACACTTTTGTATTGTATATGAAAAAGTAAAGTTTCTTTACTATGCTAAAGAAATTCATAAAAGTTCAAACCAGTATGAAACAGGATTAAAACCAACAAGGTTAACTGCTTTTCTGTATCATAAGGAAGCGAGAATAGCTAACGTGCATAACATTTTAATACAAGAAATTGTAGTGCAATTAACAACAGTATAAAGGATCTCCTTCCATTACAAGAAAAACCAGTTCTTAAAAAAAATATTTTAAAACTTAATGACGCATTAACTCAATATTATTTGTAAATAAATACTTAAATTGAAAAACTCATAGACAGAAAAAAAATTGTACTTTGGAGAGATAATTTCGTATAATAAACAGAAATATAGATCGTTTTATTATTTAAAACGCAAAAAGTACAGTTAGAACTTGTTTATGAAATAAATAGAAATTTAAAATCATATGTAAGCTGTTGTCATTAGATAACTGATGCGTTATAATAGTTTTTACTTAAAAAAGTTCGATTTAATTGGAAGTTGGAGTGCTTTGAAGAAGTAAGGTTGTATTAAAAGGTAGAAAATCGAAATCACTGATAACTCTTGTCATAATGACACCCTGTATCGAATTCTTTGTGGAGAAATTGAGAAAATAAAACCACCCTGAAAAAGAAATGTAACAGACACAATAAGTGCTGATGGTACCTAAATTGAACAAGGTTTCCATCTGAAAGTTTGAACGATAAAATTTTTACTTTCGCTCTTTCATAAGAGTATAAGAGTTCTCAAGTTTCTGTTTAACAAAAGATTAGATTTCAAAGAGAAAAATCATACATAACATCTATATATTAGGGTGTTCAAAAAATTTTTTTTTCAGCTAAAATCAAGGACACCCCCTATTTTTTTTTCTTTTTTTTTTTTTTTGACTTACTAAGAGTATTATGCTATAAAAGTTTTAGCTTCTTATTCAAATTTTAAGACGGTGCTCAATGACTCCTCCATTTAACAGTAGCCGTAGCATAGAAAATGTCACAAATTTAGAAACATTAAATTTCCCCTGTTTTTTTTTTATAAATAATTAGTTTATTGCAATGTATATGCATATTACTCGTGTATATTATAATATGTAGCATTGTTTTCTCATTTCAGTGTATTTTTAATCCCCCTACCCAAACTGATGACGTTAGGGGCAGGGGGTTGAGCACCCTCTTTCAGTTGAAATAGGAAGTTAAAATTCTTCCAGTATATTACTATCCACAAGTCTAAAAATATTGAGGGGTGTCCTGGTATCTCAGAGAAACTTCTTTTTTTTTTTACATGTATTTTTGGCCCACCCTAATATTATATATATATATATATATATATATATATATATATATATATATATATATATATATATATATATATATATATATATATATATATATATAAAGTGGTATATCTAGCTTAGTGACACTGGGGTAGAAATTAATGGTGTAACCCTACAAACGTAGGAAAAGAAGTTTTACTGATTTATGTATACCTGAATTCATACAATTTTAAGAAACATCTACAGTTGATTAAAACCATGAACACTTTTCATATATCTTGCCCTAGACGCATGTGTGCAGGCCGTCGAGAGGTCAAAAAAGTAAGGGGAGTATGAAACTGATGGCCCCTTAATTATTTCAAATGTAACTAACATACAGGGAAAGATAATGGGGATCAGATTATTGGTATAAGAGAATGTTAATTCTAGGTGTAAGAATTGCCAATATGGATCTAATCCTGAGTATAGTATTCACTCCTTGTTGGGAAGTGGGAAAAAAGGGGGTTCGTCGGTCCTCCCCCCAGTAAATTTTGCAAATTTGTATAGCAAAAATGCATTTTAGCTTCACATTTTTCAAAATTTTTCAATCTTACTTTGAGAATCACCCCCCCCCCCAAACGGTTGAAAACTCCGGGGCGGACCTCCCCCCCCCGACTCGTAATGACACCACTGATATTTATTTATTTATTTTATTTATACAGTAAACTCCCGATTACCCGTGTAATTGGGTGGCAAGATAATCGAATTCGTGGATAATCCTCAAAGTAAGTAAAAAACAACACTAGTGTATGCAATAGCTTCAAACAAATCAATAAGACATAATATTTTGCATTAACACTACAGTGAAAAGGAATAACTGTATAAAAAATCTGAAAAAAGGATAGTTCATTATTGCAAATGGATTTCACACATACGCGACCAAATGGTGCAAACAGATGAACTGTGACAGATCAAGCTATGTTACACCAAAAATGCATAGGGGTGAGGAGGTTTTTCTTTTTTTTGAACAAGACTAGTCCGGTCGTGCAGATCTAAAAATTAGTAAGTGGTGTAGATTTAAAGTAGTAGGTAGTGAGTAGTTTAGATTTAAAAATCTGGTTCCAATTAGTCAGATTTTGGTTACTATGGAAGTTTTGATGTCACTGGAAGGGAAGGGGGAAGAAAGAAATTGGAATGTTTAGAAATAGATTTTGCACTAGAGTGGTTCGAAAAAGTCGATTTTTTTTTCGGAATCGCGTTAACAATCAATAGTTATATTTGATATAACCAACTGGGGAAAATTAAACAAATTCTGAGTTAACATCTTCCAATTCACGCAAGCGGCTGAAAATTTGAAAAAAGAAGTTAAAAATTGAATTTTTCAATTTAAATTTGTTTTTTAATTTTTACAGTGCAACAACCATAAATCAGTATTTTGTGCAGTTTGAACCTAAAAAAATATTTTATAGCTTTTACATAAGATCTTTAGTCGCGCATACGTAAATTTAAAATTTTAGGCGATTTTAGCCCAATTCAAGACATATGCGCGAACTAAAGATCTTATTTAAAGCTATAAAGCACTTTTTTAGGCTCAAACTGTACGGATAATTTATGATTGTTGCACTATAAGCATTAGAAAAAACATAATTTTTAAATTTTGAAAAATTTAATTTTTAACATATTTGTTCAAACTTTCAGCCTTATGTGCGAACTGAAGATATCAACCCGAATTTTTATTTTTTCCCCAGTTAAGTATATCAAACTACAACTTTTGAGAGGTAACGCGATTCCGAAGTAAAAAAATCGATTTTTTTCGACCCGCCCTATTTTGCACTCGTCCAGGAAAATTGTGTACATTTTTCTTAATTGAGCTTTTTTTTTAAACGTGAAGCATAAAGGTGCCAAGCTATTACTGTATAGTTTTCACTAAAGTTCCTGAGTTAGTTCTGAAACATGACTGGCTTTTATTGGGAAGGTTTTTCAATTTTTCAGAAAGGTTCCAGGCTTATTTCAGGAAAATTACTAACTTTTAGCGCGAAACTTTCCTGTTTTTTACAAAATATGTAACTGGCAGGAATCGGGAATATTAGTTGTCCATCATTTTCCAGTAACGTTTCTGAATAATTTTTACAGTGTAAGGTCATTTTTCTTAAGTCCATAATCATTGAAAAGGAATTCTGTGTTTCGAATTATCGAGATACGTGGACAGATTTGAAATACCGTCCTAGCTTACAAGGTACATTTTGACTTTCTTGGGGTAGTTTTAGTGCCACGCACTACCGCAGCCAGAAATACATTCTGGAGGGGTTTTTTTGATCAAAAATTTCCTTCTGGAAGGAGTTTTTTGATCAAAAATACCTGCTGGAAGGGGTTTTTTGATCAAAAATACCTTTTGAAAGGGTGTTTTTTTGATCAAAACAGCCCTTTTATATGCTGAAACTAATGTATTAGAATTTGCAATTATGTTAAAACCAATGCCTCTTGGGGGTGTTTACCCCCCCCCCCTCTTTCGCTGCGCCACTGACTGCCACGCACTGACTCCAAGATGTTTCCGCGGTACACGATCTTTTATCGGAGAAAAGTCATTTCTCCTAGTAGAGCAGTGTAAATTACAGAGAGTGCAGTAGAATGTGCATAATGACATCGAAAAGTGAAGGGACACTCGGAGCATAAATGACGTAAGGTAATGTTTTACGAGCCACAAGAGAGCTGAAAACATCTTTCAGAAAATGAAAAAAAAAGAAAAAAAAAAAGATAATTAATTTGAATTCTGAAACTTTGAATTCAAATTATGTTTTTGGCAATCACGAGTTGCGACAGGACCCTACTCATTGGGGGCTATTGTTTCTAGAAACAGCTCCTGTCCCCCTAAGCCTACCCCTCCTCCTGGGCGGTTACGCGTGTATAGTTGTGTGTGTGTGTATGTGTAGGTTTGTGTGTGCGTAGACCTGTGTGTATGCACGTAGGCGTGTGTGTATATGTGTAAAGGCTTGTGTGTATGAGCGTGTGTGTGTGTATGAGCGCGTGTGTGTGTATGTGTGGGTGTATGAGCGCGCGTGTGTGTAGGACAGGAGACATCGACCAGGAGAAACGGATTCCAGGAGTGCTCGGAGTCACGGCTGCAGAGGCCGATGGGCGGTGGTGCTGGTGTATCTGATCCAAGCTGAAAAAGGAACAAAACCAAGGACGGTGAAATGAAAGCAATAAGCAATCGTGATTGCTCAAAAAAGACGAAGAAGGTATTGTACTAAACGTCAGAGAAAAATTGCAACAGCCCTGTATCACTGATTAATTTTAACTAAGGTAAGTTATATATGAGTGCAATTCTTGGGCAATTTAACGGTTACACTCAAGTAAAAAATATAACCTTATAAACTGATATTTTGAACGTATTAAATTCACAAAATATATACTTTACATATTCATGCTTGATTATTGACCAACGTTTAATGAATTGGCTATAAGGTCTACCTGCTTACGCGGTTAATTTTACTAAGTCCCGAGGGGTGACTTTTTATCGAAATCCGACAATATATACGTTATGGCACACAAATAGTATAGTAACAGTTCTTACTTTAATTACTTTTGTACCTATTGAGATTCGAAATTTCATTTTCTGGGATATTTTGTTTTAACTCAGTTCTACTATTTATGTTTCCTACCTTAACACGTTAACATTTTGAAAATAAAGTGTTGTTGAATTTTAAATGTTTAAAAATCCACTAATTTTTAGAAAATATTAAAGATCAACTCCTAACGACTTGAAAGAAGGAATTTTTTTTCTAAAACAAGTAATTAGTAGTTTTTTCGTGCTACATATAGGGACACATGTTGTTTGAACAAAATTGGTTGAATTTCGTGTGAAGAAAATTGCTTGAGGTATGTTTTTAAAACGATTTTCCGGATCAGCCAATTAAAAAAACATATGCATAGCCGATATTTAAATTCGATGTTGAAGAAGGTGGAACGTTAAGTACTGTACAAACTTCTTTCTCAATCAAATCGGATATTCTTCGAAATAAAGTTAAGCATCTTCATCACTGATAAACATTTAAATCAGCAGATAAATTCAGGTATTTTTTAAGCAACATTTCCTTGTTTTAAAACAAAAAGATTTCCGAAAACTCAGAAATACCAGTAATTAAAAATTAATAATAATTTTACCGTCAAGTCACGGCGGTAAATATTTTTTTGAAATTGATTTATCAATTATTTTTTGTAATTTCTAAAAACAATGCGAGGAATTCATAAAATGTGTATATAGAATGTCAATTGTATTTATTAAGATAATTATTTTTAAAGTCAAGAAAGTATTTAAAACTATGTTTTATAACCTTTTTATCACTCAAATAAAAGTAAAAGCTTGTTTAAAACTGAAAATTTGGAGCTCTTTGAAATATTTCTAAAAACAAAAGCCATTTTTAGAAACAATGAAACTACAAAATTAACTTTCCGTTTCTATGCTACATGATAATATAAAACGTAGTATCTAACGCTGAAATAAAAACATATAGGAATAATAATAATACTAATGAAAATAATACTAATGCTAATAATGAAATAATATTAATAATAATAATAGAAAAAATGATTATATAAATATCAATAACAAATAAATAAGAACAACAACAATGTAGTAGGTCAATAAATGAGATTGACCCTTTTTTTTTTCTTTTTAATAAATAATTCACCCAGTAATTTTAAAGAATGGGAGTTACCTGAAAGTTTTCAATTTCATGTTATCTGTAAAGTCATTATCTAAATAATTTTATCAGGTGAAAGTATCAGCAAATAAAAATGTATTTCCTCTTGTTTTTAAGTTAAGAATCATGTTCCCCATTTCATTTAATTGTCCTCGGAGAGGTAACAAATATTTTTCTTTGAAAAATGATAATGACTTGTCACCGGCAGAACTTACACCATCCGGAAATTAAATCAATAAAAAAAAGTCAAACTGCGAATCTGGTATCTCCGATTCAACAATGCTCTTGTGATAAGTGCTATCAAAACGAACAATAGGTCTGCTCACAGAGATAGTGGCAACGATGCGCTCCGAATCACTAGGAATATATCCCTGTATAGTTGGAGCTCGAGAAGCAAAACAAGTAAAACAAATAAGGATGAGTCCTTTCATGAAAAGCAAATGTGCGGCTTTTGGCTTTGTGTTAATAATGGAGAAGTATGAAAGAAAAGGATCACTTGATAAGCTTTGAAGTAATTACAAGGAAAATATTTAATGGAGTTTCACTTTCAACAAGAAAATTAATTTTCGGGAAAAGTCATTTTCGCTGTTCGTTATGCTAAGGATGCAGTGAATCAATGAACTTGAAAATCCCAAGGTTCATTCATTCCGTATTTTCAATTAGAAATATACTTATTAAATATTTTTCTAAGTAAAAATAATTTTAACTGTTTCAACTTTTAATTACAATACAGAAATTTTAAATAAAAAGAACCGGACTCAGATTATCATTTCGGTCATCAATTTTCTTTACTGAAGTTTCTCTTAACAGCACTTATTATAAAATAAGAACTTTTAATCACATCACAAAAGTTTTGATTTTATTGCATGTCTTGATTAACATTCTGAAGCAGTTACTCGTAAGACCTTGTAACACCATAGAACTACATCCCTCATGAAATTAAGATACCAAGGAGCAAAGCAAATGAATCTTTTGGTATGAAATAAATTCAATAACAACCCGACTTACTTTCTAGCAACCGGGATATAAGTGAGGAGAACTCAGTTACCACGCAGTAAGGGACACTTGCAGGGGGAAAGTTAATTAAAAACCTGGGTTCAAAACCGTATTTAAATACATTATCATGCAATGTATGAAGCTTGAAGTCAATATATATACAAGAACAATCTTCATGTATAAAAATATTTTTTGTACTATGTGGTCTTATGAGTTTTTCCTTTTCTGTCCAGTGATATGAATTTGCTACCAAACTTCTAAGTTTGACAGTGAGCGAGTTATGCATTTTCTTATTGAGTCATTCCATTTCAAGTGACTTAGGGTCCCACTCGACCATCTCCGATTTGGATGAAATTTTATAGAGGTGTAGAGATGCCTTTGAAACTAACCTACGCAAGTTTTCAGCTTCCGAGATCCAAATCCACAGGATTTAGAATCTCCCAAAAAATGACCCAAAACGGTGGATGAGCTTTTTGTGACAAATTGTCTTTTTCAGCCAAAGTTTGCAGAAAAATTTATCACCCTGGAACCCTGAAATTTTTGGAGCTTAAACTACAATTTGCTGTTAATTTACTCATTTATTTTTGTGAATTTGAGCTCATTATATTTTTTATAGCACACGT
Source organism: Uloborus diversus (assembly GCF_026930045.1). NCBI lineage: Eukaryota > Metazoa > Arthropoda > Arachnida > Araneae > Uloboridae > Uloborus > Uloborus diversus. The sequence goes on along the minus strand of NC_072733.1, from coordinate 158,941,722 downwards.
GTAAAAACTCGAGAAAAAGCGCGGTGGGGAACTTTTTTCCTGGATTTTAGTTTGTCATAAAATCTAAACAAAAATAATTCCAAAGTTCGTACTTGGTGATTGTATTGTAAAAACACTTGTTTTAATAGGTTACAGTTGCTGAGCTTAAATATCTATTTTCGAAAAGATATTGTCATCCAAAGTGGCTATCAAAACCGTTTAAGTGAAAAATAGCCTATTTTCAAAGCGCTGTAGCTCAAGTTTGTCACCTCGCATCTTCTTTTCGTTTATACCATTAGAAAGCTTGAAATTATGTCTGTCGTAACGAATTGTCATGTTTAATCTCAGATTAGGGGACATTTTATAACACTGGAAACCTGAAATTTTAGGAGCTGAAAGTACTTTTGGTTGTCAATACGTTCTAGTATTTTTGTGAGCTTGAGTTCATTAACTTTTGTGTAGCACGCATGCAAAGTCTTGACAAAACGCAGCAGAGAAACTTTTTTCCTGGATTTTGGAATGTGATAAATTCTGAACAAAAATTATTTAAATGCTCGAACTTTGTAATTCTATTGTCAATCTGCATGTTTTTAATGGGTTTTAGTAACAGGGCGTAAATATTGATTTTCTAAAAGATATTGACATCCAAAGTGGCTATCAAAATAGTTTACGTGAAAAAAAGCCTGTTTTAATGCCCTGCAGCTCAAATTTGTCACCTTGCATCTTCTTTTCGTTGGTACCATGAGAAAAAAAAAATTTTCCTATAAAAATAGTTTTTCTTTTCGATGGTGTTCTTTCAGATAAGCGTGAAAAAATGGGCCTGAAATACTAGTTGTCGTTAGCCAGAAAATCTCGTTCTATAATAAATAAAGAATGGTGAATCCCTTGACTTCGACTTATAGGGATTTTGCAACTGTTATAAGTCAGAAGTAGTTTTTTCATTAATAATTTAATTTTTTTTTTCAAATTAAATATGTTAGAATCAGAAAAGTATTTTGTTTAGGAAGCAGATTGATAGACCAGCCAGAACAAGATAATTTTCTTTTCTTTTATCATATTCCATTTGCAAAGTATCTTTTTGAATGATTAATAAAAAACTATTTCTGACTTATAACAGTTGCAAAATCCCTATAAGTCGGTTCTTTAATTGTTGTAGAACGAAATTTTCACGCTAACGACAAATAGTATTTCAGGCCCATTTTTTTCACGCTTATCTGAAAGAACACCATCGAAAAACAAAACTATTTTTATAGGAAAAAAAATGTTCTTTCTAATAGTACCAACAAAAAGAAGATGCAAGGTGACAAACTTGAGCTACAGGGCATTAAAAACAGGCTATTTTTCATGTGAACTATTTTGATAGCCACTTTGGATGCCGATATCTTTTAGAAAATCAATATTTACGCTCTGTAACTATAACCCAATGCATATTGACGATAGAATTACAAAGTTCGAGAATTTGAATCCCTTTTGTTCAAAATTTATGACATTTTAAAACGCAGGAAAAAATTTCTCTACTGCATTTTGTCAAGACTTTGCATATGTGCTACACAAAAGTTAATGAACTCAAATTCACAAAAATACTAGAAAGTATTGACAACCAAAAGTACTTTATGCTCCTAAAATTTCAGGCTTCCAGTGTTATAAAATGTTCCGAAATCTGAGATTAAACATGACAATTCGTTACAACAGACATAATTTCAAGCTCGTTTTTTTATCCTTATTCGAAAGAACACTATCGAAAAAAAAACTTATTTTGAAAGAAAAAAATGTGTTCTTTCTAATGGTTAAAACAAAAAGAAGATGCGAGGTGACAAATTTGAGCTATAGCGCTTTGAAAGTAGACTATTTTTCACTTGAACTATTTTGATAGCCACTTTGAATCACAATATCTTTTCGAAAATAGATATTTAAGCTCTGCAACGGTAACCCCTTAAAAACAAGCATTTTTACAATGGAATCACGCAGCACAAGCTTTTGAATTATTTTTGTTCAGATTTTTTGACAACCTAAAATCCAGGAAAAAAATTTCCCATCGCGCTTTTTCACAAGTTCACGCTTATGCTACACGAAATCTAAAGAGTTCAAATTCACAAAAATACTTGAATATACTAATGGTCAAACATACTTTAAGCGCCTGAAATTTCAGGCTTCCAGTGTGACAAAATTTCTGTAAATTTGGTGTAAACATGGAAATTTGGCACAGAAAGCTAATCCGCCATCTTGGATCACATTTTTTGGAGATCCTAGATTCTCAGGATTTGGATCTCGGAAGCTGAAAATGTTCATAGGTTAGTTTCAAAGGCATCTCAACGCCTTTATAAAATTTCATCCAAATCGGAGATGGTCGAGTGGGGACGATTAAAAAATTAGGTCAGTTGACGTGGAATGACTCTACTGACACATTACTGTAAAATTTCATACACAGCATAGGTTACGCAGCCTTCATTGTAATTGGTATATAAGTTTCATATGGGAGAGGGTTTTTTTTTTTTTTTTAAATATGTTTTTTTTTCTAAGCTTTCTCTTATTTGTCCCAAGATACCTCACGTTTTAACACTTGTTCACATCTGACCTTTGAAGGGGCATAGGTTAAAATTGAAGACTTTTTTTTATAATAAAGCAAAGAACAAATTTTGCAAAAAAAAAATTCCATGACTCAAAGAAAATCCCCCTTTGCCTACTCTTTGATTTTAATGTAGTCACAATTGTCTTAAAAAAATTGTACTTTCTTGCAAAGTAACACCTGGCGCCAGAGAAATAAACGCCAATTTCAAATAGTTACAGTCACGGTTGTGCTGAAAAAAAAACACGCTTCCATTCTTATTGATGTTAATGCAAAATGACCTTCTGAAGCCAAATATGAGTACCGTTCTTCACCATGAGTCACCATTTCAGTCATTATTTTGTTTGGAAGAGAAAAGAACCATTATATTAATCGTTAACATTTATATGATAGGCTAGAGAAGTGATCAGTTCGAAATCAGGAAAATGTGTAAAGAGGAGTTCATGTGGAAGAGAGTGTTTTTTTTTTTTTTTTTTTTTTTAATCTTTCTCTTATTTGCCCCAAGCTAACTCACTTTTGAACACTTTTTCACATCTGACCTTTGAAGGGACATGCGTTAAAAATTGAAGAATGTTTTAAAAAATAAAGTAAAGAAAGAATTTTACATAAAATTACATGACTCAGAAAAAAAATCCCCTTTTGCCTACTATTTGATTTAAATGTAGTCACGATTATAGTCTTCAAAAAAATTGTAGTTTCATGCTGAGTAATACTTGGCGCCAGAGAAAGAAATCCCAATTTCAGATAGTTAGTCATGGCATTATACGTAGCAAAAAAAAAAAAAACACATGCTTCCGAAAGCATTCTTGATGATGTTAGTGCAAAATGACCTCCTGAAGCCAAATATGAGTAACGTTCTCCACCATGACCCACCATTTCACAGTCATTATTTGTTTTGAAGGGTAAAAGACCATTATATTAACCATTAACATCCCATCTGATGGGCTAGAGAAGTGATCAGTTCGAAATCATGAACAAGTGTAGGGAAGAGTTCATATGGAAGAGGTTTTATTTTCTTTTTTTGACTAACTCACTTTTGGAAACTTGTTCACATCTGACCTTTGAAGGGACATACGTTAAAATTGAAGCCTTTTTTTTTATAAAAAAAAATATACCGTAAAGTAAAGCAAGAATATTACAAAAAACTTCCATGACTCAAAAAATCTAACTTCGGGCTATTTCTATAAGTAATAAATATTGAAAAAAAAAAAAAAGCATCAGCTGCTTTTTTGAGCAATCACGATTGCTTATTGTTCTCAGTTGACAATTTTGAATTCCTATGATTTTATTTCCCCCCCCCCCGCCTCCCTCTGCAGCACCACCGTCGCGTCGGCCGGCCGCCTCACGATGCTGCTCCTCTAGCGAAAACCGTCTCCAGGTTGCGTCACTTACTTGCCTACACTTACACATGAACCTACACACACAAACGCATACACACACTCATACATACAGACACCTACACACACACACAAACACATACACACACACAAACACATACTCACAACTACCCACACATACATATACCCCACACACAAACACCAAAACTACGATCACACACATGCCTCCACACACATACACATGCTCCACACACACAAAGATATCCCCCCCCCACACACACACACTCGTGATTGCGGAAAACATAATTGGAATTCAAGATGTCAAAGTTCAAATTATTTTTTTTCTCTTATTTTTTATCAACTTTTTCACATTTTTCGGAGCAAAACCAGAGTATCGAACTCTCTCGTGTAGCCAAAATAACCAAAAATATGTTTACGTTGAAAAAATATATACATACGAAAAAACTTTGGAAGCGGCGTGTGAGCCACATCGCAGATCTTCACTTAAGAAAACGAATTATAATTCATTTATTTAGGTTAACGTACATTCACAGACATAATTGAGACAAAAAATAAGATTAAGTAAGCTTATAATACAGCATTAATTAACACTTCCTGAGGGAACTCCGCTCCCATTGTTTATCACGTTTTGAAAATTTTATGCTCATGAGTTTGGACAAAGATGATTATTTTAACCATTAAATTAAAACAAAGTTTTAGCAATATAAAATATAGCATATAAATGTATTACATAACAAAGTACATTTATCGAGCTGCCTGCTTTCCTCTTAAACCTTAAAGATCTTGTCACATCATACACGATGTGCAGTGTATCTAAGACTAGTTTCTACCAGAGTTGAGCAAATTTTAATTGCATGAACAATTAAAGATTAACAATTGATTAATTGGTAAACGTAACCACAACAACTAACAATTGATCAATTGCAATTGTGGAAAATTACAATTAGCGATTAATTTATTGTTAATTGTAGTTTACTACAGTTAACAGTTAATTAATTGTTAATTGTAGTTTACTACAATTAACAATTGTCAATTATTTTGTGAATTGCAATTAAAACTAACTCTTTAAAAAATTACAGGTTTTGTATAATATACTGCACAGAGGAGACAGGTCTACCTGGGTCGTGGACGTTGGACAGATACTATATTATTACCTATTTAAATACACATGTTAGCAACTAATAAAAGGTCAATGCTCAACAGTAACTTTATTACGAGCAATAAATTATTTACTGCAGCATATGACTTTTCTCAAAAAATCTTTTGAAGCATTATCCAGCGAAATTTCTTCAGGAAAGGTATATTACAATTAAAAATTCAGAAATTTTTCCTTTTTTTTACTAATAAAAGTCTAAATAACATCTGAGAGAAATTTCAGAAATGTATCTTAATTATGTACATGATTTTAAAAAAAAATTAATAAATAACAGAGCGGTCTCTGAGACCTCACGTCTGCTGTTATGTAATTCTTTCTCACCTCCCCTGCTATGGGTACTAAAACAATGATTTACACAAACTTAAAACACTTAATTAAAACACAAACATTTACGTATGAAGAAAGCTTGCATAGACGAGCCTAGTTCACGCGAAGAGCAAGCAATCAGCACTGAACGAAAATACGAAATTGAATAATACTTTTGACTCTGTACCCTGCTCTGTAGCTATTGATACATAAAGTTAATTGTTAGTTTAAATTGTTTCATAAAACAATTTTAAAAATTAATTGCAATTATTTTAATTGTGAGAAACGATTAACGTATATTAATCCAATTAAATTAATTGCAAAGTGCAATTAATAGTTTAATTGCAATTATTTTTTAATCAATTAACACGGCAATTGAAAAAATAGTGGATTAATGCCCAACACGGATTCCAACACACATTCTTTTTACAAAGTGAACAAAATTTTGGTCATGGGGCTTACTCGAGGAAAACGATATTTTTGTTTTTACATAAAAAATATGTGAAAAACATTTTTCGAAATAACCCCGATCATTTTTGATGATTTCTTAAATTTTTACCGTCTTTTTCGGCCATTCAATTATCGAAAATTGAAAAAAGTTGGGGAGCTGTCTCTAGAACACGGTAAGGAATGGTGGGAAACGGGCGCCAAATTTTGACTCAGGAGGTCCTTTTGTTTAAGAATCAACCGGAATACACGTAGAAGCGATTTTTATGCCGGGCGGAGATAGCTTGCCAAAAATGGTAACCCACGGTGACGCTTGATATTCAGCAGTCAGACATGCGCATTGCTTGCTGAGCGAAGGTGAAAGGTGAAAGTTCGCTAGAGGTCATGAATTTACCTCAGAGTCATTTAAATGGCTGGTTTTACGGGTTTTGCAGCATTCCATGTTCGAACATCGAAAAATTTCTTTCTCTGGGAACTTAGGACTGTTCTGCCGTGGGAAAGTAAAGCGTAGTATTTGCAGAAATTAGTTTTTGAGACTTTTGAAGAAGCTCGTTTTGGATTCCATAGGCAAACCATTAGAAGTGTGGGAAATTCGTTTGCTTTTATTTATTTATTTTTTTTTATCTTTTTTTTTTCTTTTTTTTCGCGCTTTATTTCTAGCGGAAACAAAATAAGCAAGTTTTTACACTAAAGCTAATTTGCACACAAGGTGCTTTACCTTCTCATGGTCAGTGTAATTTTACGGTGCTGTAAATCAGGGCTGGATACAGACAAACATATTACGGGACGGGGGGGGGGGAGGTCATGTTCAAGATTTTTTTTTTTTTGGTATGAAGATTTTCTAGATTTTTTTTGAGTTGAAATGAAAAGTCTCAAATTGTTAAGTGCGCCCTGATGCTAATAACGCGATGGTCATGGTCATTGATCCTCCCATGGGTCAGAAAATGTTTTTTAATGACTAGTTTTCTTCAGCTTAATTCTGATTCAAATTTCCGTGACTACACAATCTTAACTGATTGGAGAAGGATTTCAAACCGTAATTCAGAAAAATACTTCTACTTTATCACGGTAAACCGCGGTATCGTATATATTGTTTCTCAAAGCAGTTTTTGTGGGTACGCCATTATTTCTCCTTGATAGTACATCAAACTTCAAAAGTAAGACGAAATTTTAAACATTTATTCACCACTATCAGCGAAAAATAAACAAACAAGTCATATTTTTGCTGTAATTCAAAAACTTTTTTTAAAAAATCGGGTTTTTTAATTCTTTTCTTCAACGCGTAAGCTTCGCACAGGTCAACTAGTATATTTTAAAACGTATTTATTAAATTTCACATACCAAAATGCAACTACTCGTAAGGTTAACAAGCATTACATATACTGTAAAATCGAACTTTAGACTTAGTATCTTAATAGAAAATCCCGGTTTTGAAATATTTTAATGATTTGAGGAGCATTAACTTTAATGCCCTTCTCTTTTAAAAACTCTTTAAAACATTTGCAGTTGTGATTAAATCTTAAAATATTTGTCATATTGATTTTATTTTAAAATGATAAGAAAGCAAATATTTTAATTTCCAGTTTTTTTGTGAGAACATATTTTGATAATCTTTTATTGATGTTTGATGTTGCTCAAAATGTGCTTTATTTCGTATAAAAACTAATGAAATTGAATTGTTGAACAGTTTCCGTACCTTTTTTGCTGTTGATATGAAAATATTGGCCCCAGAAACAGAAACACGATAAACTGGGGACAGTTGGAAGCATGGGCGCCCATGTGCAAAATTTTAAGGAGGGGATCAGATATTTTCCCCATGGTTTAGCAGGATATTTTCTCCATGGTTTACAGGATATTTTCCCCATGGAAACCGATTTCAGTACAGATTAGAATTACAAAAGTTTGATATTTTTGGAAACTAATTCATTAATGGCTGGAGAAGAAAATGCTTTTACATTTTTGGAAAGAAAAATGTACTAAAAGCTAGGAAGTTCTAATTTCTAGGGGAGGGGGGAGGGGCTTGAGTCCTCACTTGCCCGCCCATATGAGCGTCCATGGTTGGAAGGAATGAGAAAGCAGCATTTATGCCAAAACAAAAATGTGAAAAATTATTTCTAGCTTGTCTAGTAGCTGTAGCAGCTCTAGAATCTTGCTTGATTCAAATCTGCTTCTCGACAAGCTAGAAGAATTTTTCACTTTTTATTTCTGCATAAACGCAGATGTCCTATACTCCACAACGGTCTCCAAATGTATTTCTCCTCCGAAGTCACGAATGACAATTAAATGCCTTGATTTAATGCTCAACTTGAAATAATTAAAAGCAGCTAAAAGTGGTATGCGTCCACCTAAGTTCTATATTCTGTTTCGGCTAAGAATTTCCACGAATGCAGCAGTTCTCTGCTAATCTTTCCTATCGATTTCTACTCAATTTCTCCTTACGGCTATTTCCAACAATCGTTAAGTGAAACCGTTCTTAGTTTCTGCTATCATTACATGACGAATTCCTTCCTACAAACCATCATTACATTAGGCATTCGAAAAGTACGCTTGCATTATTGTGAGATACCTTTATAACAATTTTGCTACGTTTGTTAAAATAGCGAAATCTGGAAATATGTAACTGGAATAATTTTGATTTCTAACCCAAATAGGCTTTTAAGGAATACAAAGTTGCTCCGTCTGTGTCATTAAAATTATTTGTAATGCAGTGATTTGTATGTTTCTCTTTGCAGGAAGAAATCAGTATTTTAAACAAATCTCTTAAGATTTCTCTATGCAGGGTTCGGCGTATTAAGGGTGCTGGGAGAGTTGTGGTGGAGATACGGTGGTGGAAGTGGTATCTATAGATAGCAGAATAATGCCATTCGCAGTGGTAACAACGGCATTGCGCGCTGAGCATCGTCATATGTTGTGAAGAAGATTGCGCGTAGTGATGATTTTTTGATTACTACTCAGCAAGAATTTCGCTTTCGGTTGCAATTTGACCAAAATAATCATGTTCCAGCTAAAAAAGAATTCATATTCAAACTATAGAGTCGCTTGTACCGCACTGAAAAACGAACTGAAGGACAGGACTTCCTTTTACGCCTCTTTAATGATAATAGTGCCTTGGAGTAAGCAAAGAAACACTTTAAATATTTTCACCCCAAGTTTGTAGCGAACCGAAGCAAAAAAACATTTTTATACAGATTAATTTTCCCAATAATAGCAATTTTAATGTGATTCAATGTTAACTCTCTAAATATCGCCAACAGTAGCCAAAGTAAAACCAGACTTAAAAAAAAAAAAAAAAAAAAAAGAAACGCTAAATGTTGCCAAAATTTTCGCCAACTAGGCGAAAAAATTTGGCGACCAAAAACTTGGCGATATATTGCTAAGTGTTGGCTAAATTGTAACACCACTTGAGTGTGCATTGAAATTTACAATGATTTTCCCCAAAAAAGATGCGAAAGGTACCCTTTGAAACATCCGAATAGAACCAAAAAGCGAGGTGCACAACTAAACCCAACTAGGAGTCCACGTACCAAATTTCAACTTTCTAGGGCATACCGTTTTTGAGTTATGAGAGATACATACACACAGCCGCACATACATAGGTACATACGGACGTCACTAGAAAACTCGTTGTATTTAACTCGGGGATCGTTAAAACGGATATTTCGGGTGTCTTTACGTTCTAAGACCTTTATTCACGTGTGGTCGAGTCGAAAAAAATAGCTCAATAATCAATCGGGGACGAGCAAAATGGAAATTAAGGCCGATTTTTGGGTGAAATTTTTTTCGCGAATACAATACTTCCTTTACTATGTAAAAGGAAGTAAAAAATGCCTGACCGACTTCAGACTTACAAGGCTAAAATAAATGTGGCGCATGTAAGAGCATTCATCCAGGAATCTACAAAGCGCTTTACTCTGAACTGGCTCAGCGACTTTTCGAGCGGAAAGTGAGAAAATCCGGCATAGTGTATTTAAAACGTGATTTTTTTAAAAGCCAAATTAGAATCATGTTAGCCATGTAGCAACCAAATGTGAAATTCTTGCTGAGTAGTAATCAAAAAACCTCCACGACGAATATACTCCTACAAAACACGTGTCGATGCTCGCCGTGCTAAGTCACTACTATAACTGCAAATGATACGTATACTGCAGAGATGCCCATCTAGAGGAGGGGGGGGGGGGGTCTTGGCGCAGATTGCGCCGATGAAATTTTTAGGGGGGTGTTTTAAGGGGTATTTTTCTCCTTTTTTGGGGGGAGGCTCTTACTTTAGGGGGGTCTCCGTGACATTGAAGGGGGTGCGCCCTTTCCCTGGGGGGGGGGCACACCTCTGTATACTGTTATCTATCGATACCACTTCCTTATCACAACTCACACAAAGTCATCTCCAAATACGGGAGGTTGATACGCCACACCCTGTATTTAGGGATAAGGTACATTTTCTCTGATGCTTTGCGGCTAGGAAAAGTTGTTTTAAAATCTCTATGTGTTTGTGAAGAAGGGGGGGGGGAGTAATGGCAATAAATGCGAAATTGTGTCTAATTGAAATTTTAAAAAATTTAGAAGGATTTGAAAAAGATTTATCTTTACTAAAACAACTTTATACTCGTTTAGAAAAATAAATATTAGTTTGAATATTATGAAGCATCTACATAGAACATAGCTGAAATTTGTTTACAATGGCATTGCAGTTTTAATGTCAAACAAGGTTATTATCGAATGGGTAGATTGAAAGTTTCTAATTATAAAATTATGAGAGTCTAATTAAGTTTCAATTCTGATCAATTTAAATATTGAATGATTGCCTTTATCAGACATTAAGGCACATAACTCATAGTTTGGAATTCTGGTGGGTCAAATATTCACCTTATTTTTCCTTCTCAAAGTTTTAACGTATTACATTTACTCAAAACAAAATCTTCACTTAAAAGGAACCGAGAGTAAAAATTGATACATTTTCCACAAAAGCACTAAGAAATAAATTTTGTTGGTGATAATTTCTCTAGGTCAGACGGTAAACTTATAGAACATTAAAAAAAAAAATAGCACACAAAGTTGTTTGACACGAGGTTTAGTTATATCTTAAAAACGGGAGGGGGGGGGGATCTTTCAAAAAGCAAAAGCTCTTTAAACACTAAATATCTCCCTTAAAAGAGTTTCGGAAAAATACAAACAAAACGTCGGATCGGTCGATACACGTTTTTCCCACTTCAATAGTTTATCCTCTAATTTTACCTTTTTTCCGCAAAATTTTAGCATTATTTATTATCGTTCTTGGAATGTGTGTTTAAAGAACTGATACTTTTAATTACTGTTTTTTCTTTATTTTATATTTCTTTTATTTCGTTTTGTCGATCATTTACACAAGAGATAAGGCTTAAAATGCTCAGTAAGAACGTTGTTTTAATATGGAAGTCATGATTATTTTTCAAAACAGGCGACCAGCACAGATATGATTTTGCAATTAACGTCAAGAACAATAGATACCAAGTCTTCAGAAAAATTTCCAGCAAGTCATATTTGAATGTCCTGTAACCAGTAGCTTACTTATGGGGTCTAGCTCCCCTGGCGAACTTAAGAAATTGGGCCCCCCTTCTAGGGTCACCCCGATGAGAAGTCACCGGAGGTCATTGTTACCTCCCCCCCCACCCCCGCCCAAAAAACTTTTTGGGGACATTTTGACTAATTGATTCGACACATTAGGAGACATTATTGCAACTTTAATGTCCTTATTCACACAAATTCAATAAAACCAAAGATACTTGCAGTTCATTAGTAAATATAAATAATGTACGGTCTTGAATCGAATGAGAATAAACATTTTTCAGTTCCGTTTATAGCAACGCATTTATTTTTTTTTCAAACTAGTTTTAACTTTTAATCAATTTGTTTCAAAACACTAGGAGAATGCACAATAAATATAATTTGCACAGATACTGAAAAAAAAAAAAAAAAAAAAAAATTAAATAAAAATTAAAACATTAAAAAATTTCTATTATAATTAGGAATGCAAAGCAAATACAAAAATACATGGCTAATCTGAAATTGGCTTATGAAACACGACCATTTACATACTGGCAAAATAAAAGTATTATATATTCGCTAATGAAGGCCTCCAGTAATTTGTTCAATTAAGACTTTTTCATGCTCATATTATTTAATTTAATGATAATTTATACTTAGCACAAGAAAATCTATAAACTTCAACTTATGCACGATAAAATGCTCCCCCCCCCTCCCGTAAAAACGGAACCATCCGGTACAGATCGCTCTCCACCACCGCTCCCTGATATACAAATTGTGTATAGAAGTCTCTTGCTAACTCGATGAATCAGAATGGAATTTCAAGGCACGGGTAAAATTAACCCCTTTAAATCCCTCTGCTCCCTCTCCCCTCTTTTTTTTTAAAGAATTAAGGATTATGTCATTTTTTGTCTTGGCTCTTTTTCCAGCAAGTTTTTTTTAGTCATTTTTCTACTTATATGACAATTTTAAAAAAAGGTTTAAAAAAAGAAGAAAAAAATCTTCTAAATCAATCGAAATGCCGCCCCCCCCCCTTGGGTGCTGCGCCCCTGGCGAGAGTCACTCCTGCCAACCCCTAGTTATGCCACTGCCTATAACTGATGTAACAGGAAAGCTTAGCACAAAGTATGGCACCAGCAATGATTACATTTGAAGCATTCCTCGTTCCTTTAAAAAATACAAAATTATGAAAATCTGCTGGCACGTACTGCCTCAAGCTGGCTGAAGAAAAATCAAGAAAAATAGTATACTGCGTATCTGTGCTGTAGGCATTCAATAAAATTCAATTATATTTGAAGCATCCCTTGTTTCTTTAAAAAATTCGACGTTACGAAAATCGGCTGGCTAGGGACAGGTTGGCTGAAGAAAAATCAAGTTATAGCGTTAAAAGAAACCCACTGAATCCTAACAATGCTTTAAGTGAAACAATATTTTAAAAAATACCTGATAACTTTCCAACGATGATGCTAGAAAAACATAAACACCAAGAAATTTGGCGTTAGTTTATTTTTAATTTTCCAGCAGATTTACCTGAATTAGAAGATTGAAGAAAAAGGGTTATTTCACATTCGCCAACACATTCGTTCGTGTATGTCGCCAACGTGCGCCAAAAGTGCAGTTGTATTTCGAGACAACAAATGTATCTGCGCAATATATGGGTTGCCATATTTGCATATAAATTAGGAACTTGTACGACTGATCTGTTCAATTCATTCCGTTTGATTGGAGACCATCTTTGTTTAGTCAAAATGCCACTGATGAATTACCGGCGCCTGTTCGTACTGATGCTCGGGCTTTACATATATTTAAGAAACAAGTATGTACTTTTTACTTTTCTATCAATTTATTTTACTGTTATGTTCCACCTTGACGGTTTACCATGTATCTGAATATCACAAGAGTAGTATCTTGAACGAAAATGGCTAATGCATCGATTCATAACGATGCCGCAAAAGTTATACATCAATTCTACAATTATCGGAATAAGGAAATTATCTGTGTGATCCGATCAAATAATTCAAGTGCTTGGGTTCGTGCAGAAGAAAATATATTGGAAGTAAGTAACAGACGGTTACTCGATCTCTTTTTGGGCCTATACTTTTATATGAGGAACAGATATGTAATTTGATTATTATATCAATTTAGTTCATTGTTATGTACCACAATGTGAGTCATGCTAGCATCTGAATACCACAAGGGTAGGATCTTAAACGAAAATCGCTGATGCTGTGAATGTTTATGAAAGTTATTGAGCAATTCTACAAAAATGGGACATGTTGATGTTTTTGTTTTGTTTTCAAGAATCTAAGCTATTGATATTTTGTGATTTTTATAAGTTGAAAAAAAATTAACTCCTTTATCTCCGGATTCTAACGCTGAAGTATGCCAGTAAACAAAAAAAAAAAAAAAAAATAGAAATAGAAAAAGAAAGAAAGAAAGAAAGGAAAAAAAAATATGTAAAATACCATCTACATGTCTAGTGTCATACGTCAAATTTTTATATTCTAAAGGAAGGGTGCCCACCTGGGGGGGGGGGAGGTCATGGCGTAGAATAGACCATTTAAATTTTTAAGGAGATGTTTTAAAGAGTATTTCTTTTTCTTTGAGGGGGGGAGGAGTGCATGATTTGAGATGTTCTTTGTGACTTTCGTTGGGGTGCGCCCTTGCTCTTAGGAGGAATGGGCACCCCTGTTTAAGGAGCTTAAGCGCAAGAGTCCTAGTATTCTAATTTCCTTTTCCCCCTACTGTTAAACATACATGAGTTAAGAACATTAATTACAAAAATATCAAAACAATATGAAAATAGTCTCAAAAACTAAGCATTAAATATGTGTAAAAAGTAAAAACTTATTTCAAAAAGTGGCAGTTCTTGTTAGCTTGCCCTTTCAAATTAATAATACATCTTGCTATTTTCATTTATTTCTTGATTTTTAACAAATATAATTTCATTTTTCCAGTTAAGAGTGTTTAATCCCTATTACTGTGGCACATAAAAAGCAGGAAAGAGCTAAATTTTAATTTACTATGATAAAATGACGTAATAAATCTTGCAGTTCTTAATAAGCAAATTAAACTTTCTGAGAGCATAGTAATGGCATTTTTTCTACCATGTTCACATATTTTAAATGTTTTTCACATATCAAACCCAAAAATGAGGAAAAAAAAAATATTTTATTCGACCTACTCTGCCAAGCTTTATTAAATAGTTTTTTTTTTCATTATGATTAAATTTTGATTTTAATATTAAACATATGTTTCATTGTTTATATTTTCCATTATGATTCTCTCTTGCCTCGTATGCTGTCTCACTGGTACCTTTTTATGCAATCTCACTGTACTACCCCAATCATGGGGTAGTCATCACAAAATTTTGTATTACCTTTTTTATATTATTTCTAAAACTTTAAATTGTAATAAATTTTTGTGTCTCAAAAGATGGTACTAAATCTAAGCTGCATTACAAATCCATTTTTAAAAGTTTCTAAATTTCTTTTTAAATTTTATATTTTTCCTTTCATTATTCCTCAATCTACCCCCTACATATTAAAATTATCTGCAATGAACTAACACTCGAAAAAACACATACTGTTTATTTTGTTGTCTTGAAAAAATATGATGAAAAAGGCAAATGGAGGGTAAAATAGAATAGTCTGGGGGTATGAATCAAGTCATTTAAAAGTCTGATTAGCTTCGATCATTGAGTTTCTTTTTATTATTATTATTATTATTATTATTATTATGGAGATTCACTTTCTGTATTTTTTTTATTTTAATTTCTCTCAGTTGATCCTTTAAATCATCTTTATGAAGGTTGACATAGAAGAGTATCTGGTATTCGAGCCTCTATTTGACTTCTGCTCTTTTCGATATGACGGTGCTATGTTTGCAACCACATATTCGAGTATGGTTCATGCTTTTAATCATCTTCTCTAACCTTCTTCTAAATTTGGCTGCACAGATTTTGATCATCTTGTGCATGAGGGAGAGTATTCCAATGCGGGGATTTTCCAAATAAAATGTGTGATAGAAAAAGACATTTCAAACTATTATTTTCTTTTCAGAACACATCTTTGACTATCAGAAAACATAATTAGGATGATGTAGAAAAATAATTGTCTAAAAAATAAGGAAAGTCGTTTTGGACAACCAGTTAGGTAAAACAAAATATTCAAAAAAAAAAAAAAATGAACATGCAAGGTTTAGTATGAAAATTTGTGAAGAAGCTGTAAAAGGACAAAATTGGATTACAATACTAAGTTTAAGGTAGGTTAATCAGGCGTTTGATTCCTGCAAGAAAGTAATTAATTATAAAATTCATATGACATCTTATGCCCCCGTTTTCTGCACTTGAACAAGCTTCATATGCCCAACCATATCTGCATATCTGTATCACTGAATGCACTACTTTTTCTATAGGGGTTATTCCATGTCAATTGTGTAATCCAAAATTTGAGAAATTTTTTCCCTCACCTTTTTGTATTTCCTTGAAATTTGGTTCATCGGTTGTACCCTTCGAAGTAATTAAAAGTCCAAATTTTTAGATTTTTATCTCTCTCTCTCTCTCTCTCTTTTTTTTTTTTTGTTTATGAGACTTTTTTTTTTTTTTTAATTCTCAAACATTTGTGTGTATTTTATCTTTAATTGTGCAAAATTTTAAGTTGGAATCTCAATGGGATCATATTTTTATGAATCTTTGAATAAAAATTGAGTTCAGAAATAATATTTTTTAGATTCTAATTAGTTAAGTATGGGGTTCTCTTACTGGTGATGGTCTAGTGAGTTGTAAGTAAACATGGCTATGCTTGAAATAAGCTGGCATGAACTTGTAGGTTGGAAGTCCCCCCACCCTGCAACACCACTTTTATTTATTTATTTTTCTCAAAACTGTTTTCAAAATGTAAAAAAAAAATAAATAAATAAAAGAAAATGAATAGTGAACTTATTAAAAGTTGGTAAATGTTCTTCTTTAAAGCAAGACGAAGTACACCCTCACCCCCTCAAAAAAAAAAAGCATATGAGTGACACTACACTAGTGTCACTCCTCACCTGAGGATTGAATTGAGAGTTACTTTTACCCCATATTTTTATTTATTTTTTTCTGACCTAGTGTTTCTTTTTCCATTCTAACCATCACAAAGTGTACTTGATTAATTCACTATCTGATAACGAAAGTTATGATTCATTTCATCCCCTACCCCTGCGGCAACCTTCAATTTAGAGGGAGGAAAGAAATAGTTTGTCCCAAGATCATAGCTTCCGCCGTGTTGTTTCAATGTTTTTCCATTATATTCACACAAATCTTAAAATATATCAAAGTATCAGATCATATGTCTTTCCACATAACTGTCTTTCTACAACATCTGGAGTGCAGCTGTTTTTTTTCTTCTTCTTCTTTCTTTATTGCTTGTTTTCTTTTTAATTTCTGTTGTAAAGGAGAGAAATGCAACGAGATCTATTTATACAATTAAAAGCAGTTGTAGATGAAACCAATTTTGCTCTTTTGAGCAAAACCTTCCATGTTGTTAAGCTTCATTCCAGATTGCTCCCCTCCCTCCCCCTCATCCTACCGTCCCACTTTCCGAAAGAGAAAAAGCTGCAAATGAGTGTGGTTCAATTTATCTAAGTTTTCCTGAATTTTAGTTTATATCATCCCCCCCCCCATTCATTAGCCTTTTTAGCTTTTATCATAGTTACTACTGATGTTTGGCAGCGTCTCAGTTTGTTTGAATTAATACTCTTACGTACCAGCTTTTTTTTTTTTTTTAAATTTTGAATACAGTTTTGAAAAAATAAATAAATAAATAAGAAATGGCGTTGTGGCGGAGGAGGGGGAGGTATTACCAATCTACAAATTCATGTCAGCTCATTTCAACCATAATCATAACTAATTACTACTTACTAGACCATCAATAGTAAGAGAACCACATATTTAACTAAATATAATTTGAAAATTATCATAATTTCTTACAAATTTCAAAAAAATATGATCCCATTGATATCCCAACTTGAAATGGTCTCAAGTCTCCCAAATCTCATAGATAAAACAATAAAAGAGATAAAAATCTAAAAATTTGGACTTTTGATTACCTTGAAGGGTACAATTGATGAGCCAAATTTCAAAGAAATACAAAAAGGTGAAGGAAAAAACTCTGGATCACTTGCCATGGAATAACCCATAGGCCATTAAAAAAAAAAAAATATATATATATATATAATGTTTTTTTAAAAATAAGTATACAAACCATTGCATTACATAAACATCCCCCTGTTGCTCTTTGTTAGATGATGTCACTGATTCTTAAATTTTCTTCTCTTTTTGATCTTCAGCAGGAGTAGGATAATAACATATCTGCTGTCTCACATACTGCAACATCAACATTCCCTGCTCTCAGGCTTTCGAAAATAGTTTTATCTTTCAAAACTTTTTCCAGAAGCTGCTTCAGAAGACAACTTCTTCTGTCAAGTCTCTTTCACCTTCGTCTCTAAAGTTCGAGGAGGTCTGAATGCCTTAGATACTTACCATTTACCTGCTTCCAACACATTTTAAATAAGTAAAGCCCTGCTCTCCTGAGACCAGCATTGCGATCAAATTTTCTTACAGAATGCCCGTTATCAAAATTTGAAACACAAATGAGAAGTGAAATTATTTTCTGGAAGTTAAAAAAAAGAAACATTTTTATTTAACCCTAAAACTTTTTGATTAACGCAATTTTTAACTTATTGTTGTCAAATCTGATTCCCTACACTTTCGCCTGTTTTATCCCCCCCCCTTTTTTTAATTTGAGAAGATTGCCATTTTTTAAGGTAAACTTCAGCGGTCTTTTGAATAAGGCAGTGGGATAAATTGGGTTCTTATTATAATGATAAACTTTAGTGTGTAAGATAATTTCTCCTGATTGCCACATATATATATCCACATATGCTGAACCAAAATGCATCAACAAATTAATATCACATTTTTGACACATCATTTAAGCATATTGTTAAACACTTCATTATGATATTCCGCGGCATATGAAACAAGAACGGTCCCCGTTTAGGACTATCATCACTGTCCCGATTTAGGTCAACTGTGAAAAATTTCATAAAATGTGGCACCTCTTCGGGACAGGTCTTCCATAGTGTATCGAGAAATATACAGTAAAAAAAATCCGAAGTGACAGATTATTTCTCACAACGTTCCGGGAATTCACGTGTTTCCGCCACTTTCGTGAGAAAAACAAGTGTTTTTGCGAAAACAAATCCTAAATTGCTACAAGTTTCAAAAATAAAGACTTCTCACTGAAGTTGAAATGATTTGCTACCAGTGTGAAGATGTACTCAGCTTCTTTATTGTGCCTTCCGCCTTCAGCTCTGTTACGGCCCTACTAGATTAACCGAGCGCCGACCGAGGGATAAATGCAGTCCCAGATGCTGTAGCTTTTTAAAAATTGCAGGCAAATAAGACTGTTTGCTATTTGCTCTCAATTCTGCTTTAGCTTAGGGCATATTAGCTACATTGCTAAAGGCCAGTGATTCTCAAGCAGTGTCCCGGTAGACCAGCACCCGTCCGCAGAAAAATGTTACAGGTCCTCAATCATTTTTTCTCTTCTAAGTGTTTGAAAAATTTCTAAACCCAAAAAAAAAGTGAGTCATACAAACACACGTTAGAACTGAAATTTTTATCTTTTTTTCTTTACATTTTAGACTATCACTTCACTTGCACGTTTTCTCATACGCCACGCTCTTGTTCTTTCTGCGCTTGACTCAGGCATTTTCAGAACGAAATTGTTCATTTTGATGCAGATTTTCCTATAAACAACGAGAAAACTAAACAATACTCGAATTTCGCTTTTGATTGTCGCCAAAAAAAATAAAAATAGTTATTTTTAAAGCTAATTTTGTTAGTAAAAGTTAGCGAATTTCAAAAGTGAATTTAGTCAATGAGAATAACGCTTTAAAACCGATGATTTGATTTGAATCAAACTAATTTTCGAAAATTGCATTAATGCCCAAAATTCACAAATATATGCTTGCCTCAATTCTGTCTTGAAATTAAATTGCTTAATTAATTCACAAACTAAACTTATAATAACTGTTATTTTTCATTTTGTTGTGGCAACAACTAACAAGTGGAAGTATTTTAACTTTGTAACTTGTTATTTTCATTGTTTTTGGCTACAATTTAAAATCAACTACACTTTTAAAAACACGTCACACAAGGTTTCGGTTAAAAGTTTTACTTAAAAAAAAAAAAAAAAAAACTATACGACATTTTTTACGTGAATTTTAAGATCAATTTTAGAAATGTTACTATGTTTTTTTAGAAATGTTTATTTGCTTAGGTAAAATTATCACCATTATGTAGCTTTTATTTTAAAGTGTTTTTGTGTCAGCTCTTTAATACCAAGTAAATTCGATTCATTAATTGATTTACGTGTTATTATTATCATTACTTCATATGAGGCAGTGAGAAGCAAAGGGATGTAAGTGGACATTTTCAAGTTTTGAGTAAAAGGCATTTAAAGATAACATCCTAGGTAGACTTTAACTGATTTTTTTTTCTAAATCATGCTGTAAAGCAGCAACTACCAGGGCTACTAGTACCATCTCTTGCCACAAGACATAGGAGAGGTTCACTTACCATGTGTGTACTGGTTATATCAAAATTTTTAATTTTACCACTTACATCCCTTTGCTTCTCACTGCCTATATATATATATATATACTCCTGTTTGTGAAAATTGCAACACCACGAAGGACTGACGCGAGTGAGTTGAAAATTTCTGGAAATGTAAAGTACGGCATGATATGCAAATGATTAGAATTGCAGACCGGTAGCGCATGCGTATGCTGAGCAGCCCCCCCCCCCCCTCTGGACGGCGGATCGAACCGAATATAAATAGACGGCTGTAGCGAGGCGTGTATGATTATCGGTGGTTTTTGCTAGAGTAAACCGTTAACTGAATCTTTACTATACCTCTTCGACGAAAGAAAGCGAAATTTGAGCAAATTTCGGAGTTTGAACCGGGCAGAATCTTCGACCATCGTGAAGTTGGATTGTCTTATCGCGCAGTAGCTGCAACACTTGGTGCGTATGGCGCTGACGGACCGCACAGCTTCTTCCAGACAATTGGCAGCACAATGGTCAACAGCTACAGGTGTTTCTTTGTGTGCTTCATCAATTCGGAAACGTCTGCTGCATCGTGGGCTCCGTGCAAGGATTCCTTTATACAGGATTCCTTTCACGCAAAACCATACAATGGGCCAATGTGCACAGAAGCTGGCGTGTTGATTGGCAGTAAGTCGTCTTTCCTGACGAATCCCGCTTCAATTTGTGCCACAATGATGGCCGAACTCGTGTCATGCGCTATGTCAGTGAACGGCGCATTTCGAAGTGCATTATAGAATGCCACATTGGACGAACACCCGGAGTTATGATCTGGGGTGCCGTAGCATATCATGGACGATCACAATTGCTACGAATTGTGAGCAACTTGAACAGTACCTGATACATAAACGAAGTATTACAGCCCCAAGCTATTCCTTTCCTGTAAGGATTGCCAGGGGCTGTATTCCAGCAGGATAATGCCCGTCCACATGTAGCCAGGACTGTCCATTCCTACCTTGATTCGCAGCAGGTATAGCTTCTTCCTTGACCTGCATATTCCCCGGATATGTCACCGATTGAACATGTGTGGGAATTTGTTGGGCTGCGTCTCGCTCGTGATTCTCGTCCTGTTGCTTCGACAGACGAACTTTGGTTGCGCATACAAACAATATGGAATACTCTTCCGCAAGCAGATATTCAAACTTTGTTTCACTCCATGCCGAGTCTAGTAGCAGCTCTTATTGCGGCGCGTGGTGACCACACAAAATATTAATTTCTATCTCTTTTTATCGTTTGTTTGGTTTGAAAATGTAATCATTTATTTGTAGCATTACCACTCAACTGTGTATTAAATTTCATTCAACTCTGATGCTTCCTTCATGGTGTTGCAATTTTCACAAACAGGAATGTATATATATATTTAAATATTACCAGTTCGCAGTATTTTTTCCCAGGTTTTTAGCGAACCGCGAGTCGAAGTTCTAATTCGACAAAAATAAATAAATAAAGGAGGTAAACTTCACTGGTACACGATTTTTTTTTCAAAAGCTTTTGCTTGTTCACGGGTCATAACAGGTTGAGAAACGCTGCTTTAGGCACTTTTCTGGTGAATCAAGAGGGTGCCAAGCTATTACTATGAACACATTTAGGTTTTATTAGAAAGTTCCCAGTTTATTCCAGAAACATGAGTAGCTTTTGCAAGAAACCTCGCTTTGGCAAGAATGAATTCTGCCTGAATTCAGCAGAAATATTCCAATCTTAGGAAGGTTCCTGACCTTTAGCCTGAAACTTACCTGTGATTTTTTTAACTGAATATAATACTGGCATAGATTTGGCACACTAACTGTTCATTATTTTCCTGGAACTTATCTGAATAATTTTTACAGTGTATACTAGGGATACGCCGGTTCGCAAGTTGGCCAATTTCTTATTAACCGGCTGTTCATTAATCGGCCGATTAATGATATTTGTAATACTACCATTTTCTCCATTTTATTTTTCTCTTATAATTTTGGCTTTAAAAATAGTCAATAGTTTATTTCTAAGAAACGATTTGTTTTTCTCCACTTTCCTAATTTTCCCAAAATAATTTCTAAACTTTATCCGATTTCTTTGAGTCACTTTACATCTAATTGTTGATAAAATTTTATTCTGTTAACTAGACATGAAAATTTAGAAATATTAGGAGGTAGCCGGTGGTAAGCTGGCTAATGAAGGAGCATTTTTATTTTAAATTTATTTTTTAATTATTAGCATTTTTTAAATTATTAGTATTTTTTTTAATTATTAGTGTTTGACTTTTTAAAGGGACGTACAGTAGGTCTCAGAGAACCGGGCCGTTGTATGGGTTTATCTGCTTTCACCTCGGTCGGAGTGATATGGTACTAGCTTAGCCTAGGCGAAAATAAATGAATCACTCCATGCGGTCGGTTAAGGCATTCTCGAGACAGAAATGAACGCGAGGGTCGCACATGATAGGAGCGGCCACTACCGTATCAACAAGGTCGCTAACATTAGTTCCATGCCGTCTAACACCTTCTAAGAAACTGATGGTGTCAAGAAAAACAATCCGGAGAAGAATAGAAGAAAATGGTGGCGTAAACCAGCGTCTATTGCGATCAATTGGATTAATTAGATTTTCTCTGCACTTGATAAGCTGGATTGGGACAGACAGGAGGCGTGCTATCTTCAACTATGAATCCCGATTTAGTCCCAGTGGTCATTTGTAAATTTATTTCACTTCATACCATGACGTGTTTCGTCTTGTATAGTTGCTAGAGGATGCTATACTGCTTTCAGTTTTGTCACCTTTATTATGTTACAAAACCGAAGTAATAACTTAACTTCTTAACCAAACCGAAGTAATAACTTAAACTTCTTAATAAAACAATATTTTGCTCTGAATTTGTAATCATTTCCTTATCTTCTCATAGGCCACATGCATTTTACGTTTCGTGAAGATCGCTCGTTTTCTTAGGGTGAATGTTTTTTTTTTTTTTTTTTTTGTGACAGAGTGTTTTTCAAGTTCTTAACACAGTTCAGTTTGCGCAACTTAATCACTCCCAATGATTCTGATTTTGAGCTGTAAATTTAAGTTTAAGCCCAAACATTTAAAGAGATTTTAAAAAAAAAGCGGTAAAAAAAGTTGTTTGCTTCTCCAAAGTATAAAGCCCCTTCTTTTTTTAGCATTTTTTAACCACATCTACTAAACTTATTTTCAAGAAAATACAAAAATAATAATAATTTTAGCAAAAAGCGCCAACAAATCGACCAATTTTTTAGTTTTTTATGATCATTTGAAATTTTGGACCCTAAACTTTAACGGCGCCTATCTCCTTCAGGAGACGTTTGGGACCCTTGTTTTGGACATAATATTGTTTGTCCTGATATATACTATCACCCCTTAATATTTTGCCCAAGAGTTCAGAAATACCCTATTTATGTCATATACAGTCTGAGTTCGATCGAATCTGCTATACGAAAGGGGGGTGATAGAAGAGCCCAAGCGGAGCATAGAACCACCCATTATCGTGTCCAATCCTTGACCGTAACCGAGTTTTGGTAAATTAAAGGAAAATGAGTAAAAAAACAAAATTCTGAGAAAACGACCGATTTCTGAAATTCCTGTAGAACCTACAAGGAAAATAAGTACATATTTGGAAAGAGCAGACTAAATCCTACAAAATGATACCTTTCGCATTCAGATAGTCGCATTTTACCGAGAGCTACAAGCATTGAAACATTGGACACACTCAGAATTAAAATGGTGCCAATGTTTTTAATCGACATTTTCAAAAACAACCGTAAGAGCTACAATCGGGCAAATCTACCAAAAACTGGCCCATTTAATTAGTTTTCAGATGCTAGAACAACAAATCATATTGGGCTTCAAGTTCAGCTGAAAGTCAGGCTTTTGTTTGAAACAGTGTAAAAATCTGCATTCGTTAAAAAAGGAAAACCAGCAAAGAGTCGCACTTTTCTGTTTTGAATTTTCTGTTTCACGATAGCATGTTGCTTTCTTTGTTTAAGAAAATGATATTTTTATATAAAAATAATAGTTTTAACATTTAATTTAGAGAAAAAACACATGAGATAATGATTCGTAGAAATAAAAGAAGCATTACTTTCCCGTGCTTTTCACAAAGGGAAAATCAAGAACAAAAAATGTTACACCAACATCGATTAGTACATTTAATAAACCTTCAAAATTTACAATAGCTGCTGAAATTGGTCACCGCCACACCTGATACACGCTCTTGCCCTTTTGCGAACGGAAACAACCGTTACTCTTAGAGAAATTTCATTCCTTAGTTTCCCTACTGCTTCATCAAGCCGGTCACTCAATTCTTGCAAACTTGCTACTTCTGTTTTGTAAACTTCTTGTTTTAAGAATCCCCAAACAAAGAAGTCCCCTGGCGTCAGGTCTGGGGATCAAGGGGGCCAAGGCATGGGGCCCGTACGACCAATCCATTGGGGATACTGTTCAGTTAGAAATTCCCGAACGGCATTTGAAGAATGTGCAGGGGCTCCATCGTGTTGGAAAATGATTTCTGCCCTCTCCTGAACAGGAATAGCATCAAGAAGGTCAGGCAAATGATGTTCAATAAATTCTAAATATGAGCTTCCTTTTAGGTTACCTCGAAACACATACGGACCAATTAAATGATCTCCTATTACGCCAAGCCAAACATTTATGCTGAATCGAGTTTGGAATGATGAGTTTCGGGTTAAGAAAGGATTATGTTCAGCATAATGATGCCAGTTATGCAAATTTATGATGCCCCCTCTAGTGAACAACGACTCATCTGTCCACAATATCTTTCTTAGAAAATGGTGATGTTCAGTGTCTCGGGCTAGAAGCCATCTTCAAAATGTTATACGCTTTTCTAAATCTGAATTGCGCAGTTCTTGTACTAGAGTAAAATGATACGGGTGATACTTGTTTTGGTGCAATGTTTTCATCACTTTACGTTGTGATAGTCCACCTTCTATAGCAATCGAGCGTGAACTCACACTTGGGTTTTCCACTACTCGGTCCAGCACATACTCCTCAACATCGGCAGAACGGTGATCCTGGCCCCTCTCGAACAACGTACCAAATGAACCTGTCTCCCTGAGCTTTCGATGTATAGAGGCAAACACAGCTCGATTAGGTGCAGAACGATTTGGGTAACGGATACGGTATTCTTTCTCCGCTCTGCGAGCATTACCATCACAAAATCCGTACACGAAATGCATGTCAGCATACTCTTCGTTAGAAAATCGAGACATACCCAAAAATCGAGAAAAGAATATAGCAACTTATCTTTAGAAACTTTAACGAAAACTTTCAAAAACTAAAAACACACTCTCTACTGACTTACTGTAAAAACAATCATAATTCAAGCATTTTCCAAAACACATTTACAAAATATCAGAAGATTAAAAAGAACCAAACGATACATAAAATATTATGACAAATGAATAATTCTGTTTAGTTTTTATTATGAATTGTTTTGTTAAACAAATGCTTTTTATTTTCAGACAATATTTTTCACAATCATAAATCGTAATCGGAAATCATTTGATGGGTCTGTATACGTTTTAAGGTCTTATAATGCAGGAAGCTCATATTTAGAATTTATTGAACATCATTTGCCTGACCTTCTTGATACTATTCCTGTTCAGGAGAGGGCGGAAATCATTTTCCAACACGATGGAGCCCCTGCGCATTCTTCAAATGCCATTCGGAAATTTCTAACTGAACAGTATCCCCAATGGATTGGTCGTATGGGCCCCATCCCTTGGCCCCCTAGATCCCCAGACCTGACGCCAGTGCACTTCTTTGTTTGGGGATTCTTAAAACAAGAAGTTTACAAAACAGAAGTAGCAAGTTTGCAAGAATTGAGCGACCGGCTTGCTGAAGCAGTAGGGAAACACTAAGGAATGAAATTTCTCTAAGAGCAACGGTTGTTTCTGTTCGCAAAAGGGCAAGAGCGTGTATCAGGTGTGGCGGTGACCAATTTCAGCAGCTATTATAAATTTTGAAGGTTTATTAAATGTACTAATTGAAGGTGGTGTAACATTTTTTGTTCTTGATTTTCCCTTTCTGAAAAGCACGGGAAAGAAATGCTTCTTTTATTTCTACGAATCGTTATCTCATGTGTTTTTTTCTCTTTATTAAATGGTTAAAGCTATTATTTTTATATAAAAATATCATATCGCTGGTTTCCCTTTTTTAACGAATGCAGATTTTTACACTGTTTCAAACAAAAGCCTGAATTTCAGCTGAACTTGAAGCTCAATATGATTTGTTGTTGTATCATCTGAAAGCTAATAGAATGGGCCAGTTTTTGGTAGATTTGCCTGATTGTAGCTCTTACGGTTGTTTTTTGGAAATGTCGATTAAAAATGTTGGCACCATACGGTTGTTTTTGGAAATGTCGATTAAAAATGTTGGCACCATTTTAATTCTGAGTGTGTCCAATGTTTCAAAGCTTGTAGCTCTCGATAAAATGCGACTCTCTTAATGCGAAAGGTATCATTTTGTAAGATTTAGTCTGCTCTTTCCAAATATGTATTTATTTTCCTTATAGGTCTTACAGGAATTTCAGAAATCGGTCGTTTTCACAGAATTTTGTTTTTTTACTTATTTTCCTTAAATTTACCATAACTCGGTTACGGTTAAGGATTGGACACGATAATGGGTGGTTCTATGCTCCGCTTGGGCTCTTCTATCACCCCCTTTCGTATAGCAGATTCGATCGAACTCACCCTGTATATATATATATACATATATATACATATATATATATATATATATATATATATATATATATATATATATATATATATATATATATATATATATATATATATATATATATATATATAGTCCCATCTCGACTTACGCGAGGGATGCGTTCCAAGACTAAGCATAAGTCGAAAATTCGCGTTGTGGAAAAGAATATGTAAACGCTTTTTTTTATTAACATACCCAATTATTTTAGACAGTTTTAAACACCTTTCAAACTGTTTTAGACCATTTTTAACTATGTATCACAGTTTCTTGCATTAAGAGCAGAAATTTTACTGTGTTTTTGTAAAACCTGCTGCATTCACTATAAAATACTGTTACGATGCACAAAATCAATGATCAATGGAAGATTGAGACATCAAATAAAACAGAACGGTTCGTACAGTATGCAAAAAATAATGAAGCACTGCACCGTAATAGTACTGTACAATAGATACAAATATTATAACCTAAAAGTTGAAGATGATTTTTGCTGCGCAATCAGATCGTTATTGTAATCTATTTTTAAATACTGTAGTTTCGCATTTGCTTTTATAACGTTTCCATCTATGGTATCACACCAATTTTAGGATCTCGATAATCCACGACACAAGAGTAACTTCCAATTAGACACTACTCTGCAAGCTTCATATTAAACAAATATCTGAACATATACGGATTGTCTTTTCTTGCATTTTAATTGTACATGAGAAAGATTTCCGCAAACCGAATTTTCGTGCTTCATTCGATCCACTTTTTAGTTGTTTGAGTGTATCAATAACCTTTACCTCTTCTTATATTGTCGCAAACTTTTGCTTTTTGTTTCCATCTTCACAAGCTTTAGAGATGACATAGCATGCCTGTGTGTCACTATATTTCATTGCTTTTCATACACTCAGGAACACTGAAAATAGCGCCCCAAGAAGGAAGCATTGGATTGAAGTGAAATTTAATGTACAGAATAATACAGATCAGAGGTACACTTGATCCCAAAATTTAGACAATTAAACAAATACAGGCTAAGAAATAAGATAAATACCGTGCTGCTCCAATAGCGCGTTGGACCACTTTTTGCTGCAATACATGCCGCAATACGGTCCGACATTGAGCTAATTAAACTTCTAATGTTGTTCTGAGGCAGATGGACCCCCAAATTTTGTACAGCCACTTCTAAATCTTGCGAAGAGTAGCACGGCGACATCTAACGTTTCAGCTGATCCCATACATGCTCTTTTGGGGACTAGTCAGGGGAGCGAGCTGGCCATGGAAGATTTTCAAAAGGACGTAAGAAGTCTTAAGCAACTCTAGCTGTATGAGGGCGAAAATTAACTTGTTGGAAAATTGCTCTTGGGAGGCCATTTAGGAACGGTCCTAGATGTGGTTTCTGAATGTCATTAACATAACGGTGACCCGTTAAGGTTCCACATTACACAACTAGAGTGGACCGGCTATCATAGGCTATAGCTTCCCAGACTACTATGTCCGCTGTGCGGGCAGTGTGTCGTGCGATAGAATTGGTGGAGTGGTACCTTTCTCTACGGTGCCTCCACATCTGTGCGCGGATACTATCTGACCCCAAAACGAATCGGAATTCATCACTGTGCACCAACTTTTGCCAATCAGTGACATCCCACATCACTCTGGCATCGCACCACTGCAGACGGAGTTACCATGTTTTGGTGTTAAAGGGAGTGCTGTAAATGAGCGCTTGGACTGCAGATTTACTTTCGCAAGACGTTTAGAAATGTTTCGGGGAACAACTGCCACCCCTACGTCTGCTAGTATGGTGAAAGGAGTCACTGTGGGATCATGAGCGCTTGTCGGACGATCCTTCCATCCTCTCTTTGCGTGGTCTTCCCGGTCGCTCCAGACTCAGTTTTTTGCACGTGGGAGACATCTCATGTCCACTGCCTCCAACAGTTTTTAACGGAACACTCTGAACGGTTCACCTAGGCAGTAACACGACTCGTCGACCAGCCTGCAATTTTCATGCCGATTATCAAACCTCCCTCAAACTTGCTTAACTGTGAGAAACGCTTTCTAACTCGTCTACCTGGCATCGTTCACTTATTAAGGTTCTCCGACAATCTGAATGTATTCGTAACATTTATAAATCTTAAATTATGCACTGGTTTTTATAGCACTTTTTTCTCGATTTCACCGATACTGTAGGTAAAACGGTCATGCGCATAGACACCAAACTTGGATCATTTGCATATCAGATGTCACTCTTCTTATATGCAAAATTTCGCGATTGTACCTTCTTTTTTCTTGGAGCGCTATTTTCAATGTTCCTGAGTGTATTAAGAATTTAAAAAAAAAAAAATCAAAATTGAGAAGTAGTTAGACATACATATCAAAGCGATGTTTAGACTAGTACGGTATGTGGAAACTTCCACAGTCAGTGATGCTAAAACAAAGAAAGTACATTTACGAAGTCAAAATTTAGTAATCAATAACGAAGCCAACACAGAACACCACGATTCCTTTCCAAATATTTTTGTATTGCGAGCGAGAAATTAGCTTTAGCTCTAAAATTAGTTGCTCGTAAAAAACTTCCGTTATAGTCGTTTCGCGTAAGTCAAGTTACGTAGTAGCGGGAGTCGACTATAATATATATATATATATATATATATATATAAATAAATATATATATATATATATATATATATATATATATATATATATATATATATATATATATATATATATATATATATAAATATATATATATATATATATATATATATATATAAATATATATATATATATATATATATATAAATATATATATATATATATATATATATATAAATATATATATATATATATATATATATATATATAGTATATATATATATATATATATATATATATATATATATATATATACAGGATGTTCCGTTTAAACCTGCAAAAACCTCTATTTCTGCAACAGTTTGTCCTAGATGCACACTTCCAGTTGCAAAAATGTTCAAAATTAGATGTAGAGTGAAGATGCTGAAAGTCTAAATTGAAAAAAAAAATCGAGTCAAAAAATACAAAATGTAAATATTTATACGGGCCCTAGGTCATCTAACTTATATTTAGAGAAATGATCTTCATTAAAAGATGTTACTAGCACAAAAATTTGACATTTGTGGGTTCAAAACTCTAAGAGATATTAGAGATCAAAGTTTTAAGGGACCATATAGAAGATGAGATTAGAGCTTATCGTCCTTTCAGAAGAATGACAGGTTGTCGGAGTAAAAAACAAGGTATTTTTATTTTTCATTGCTATTCAAAAACAAAATGCAAAAATTATGCAGTGATACGCAAAAACACACAGCAAAACCTCAAACAATTTGAAAAACTGCACTCTATGCACACACATATAGTTTTAAACACTTGTTAACCGCTGTATTTTTCCCAAAAGGTGTTATTGACAGCAAGTGTAAAGTGGTTGTAAGTCACAAAACGCTGCATTTCATGTCTCTGTGAATATTGGTCGTATTAATATCAAATTTTTTGTGTTGAAATTATTTTTCAATTGATATTATTTCCCTGAATATAAGTTAGGAGACCTAGGGCCCGTATAAAAAGTTAAATTTCTGATTTTTTGACTCATTTTTATTTTTGCTTCAAAATTTAAATACATTAACCCTACATCTGATTTTAAACATTTTTGCAATTGGAAGTATGCATCTACGACTAACGGTTGCGAAAATAGACATCTTGCAGGTTACAACGAAACACCCTGTACATACATTTTTCTAGCAATAATAGAGAGTAATGAAAATAGTTGTAAGTTTTTTTTTTTTCATTTTCATTCATTTTTTCGAAATTTCAAATAAAAATTTAGGAAAACTTATTTTTATCTTTTGGCAGAAGACTTCAAGAGGAACGAGCAACTGGACGACGAATTGAGGCGGAGCTAGAGAAGTTTGAAATAGCTCTTATATTTCAACTGCTTGCTTTGGTCGCCTCAGGTCTTCTCCAAAAAGCACAGCTGTAAATTCAAGAAGAATCTGCCTAGCCATGCGCTAAGATGCATGAGAATATTGTCTCCTCAAAAGTCAAAATGGTGTCTGTGATTGAGAATTACTACATATGATATTTTTGTTCCTAAAAATAAAAATATTTTAAGTTTGAAAATATGAGTATTCATTGTGCATTTACTACTGTCTTTGAAGTTTAAAATGCGAAAAGGGTGAAAATTATAAAAATGTAATGGTTTACAACTGCGAATCTTCCAAAAGTAATAAATCTTGGACTATATCTGTGATAAACCGAAAGTCATTATTTTGATAAACAATGTACAAAGGACTTTTTTCAAAAAAAAAAGGGAAAGAAAAAAAATGCTTTAAGTAGAGATGCCTCACTTTTCTTTTTCTTTCTTTCTTTTTTTTTAAATAAGGAACAAAAATAAAAATAAAAAAAAGGTTTGTCTCCCGAAGCAAATAACGTTTTTCAGGTAGTAAGTCGACGATATGATGCCTTCTACTAAAGAAAAGCTCAAATTTAAAATTAAAATTTAACTTATCCAACAAACGATAGGCGCACTTTGTAAACCGAAAACTTGCAAAAAAAAAAAACAATTAAATTTCTATTTCAAAAACTATACAAGTTTATTAAATAAATCTTTTGTTGGTTAACGTTTTGTGGAATACAGTTATCGATTACCGGATAAGTGTAATATTTGCTAAGCCTTAAGTCTGAAAAATAGAGGATTCACGGCTTAAAAGCTCTAAAACTTTTGAACCTTAAACACACAATGAGAAACCGAAAAGCTAACTGTAAACCTGGGTGCAAACAGCTATAAAGCATAGGTATATAAGCACACTGACTCGATTTTCGGTGAAAGTTTTTTCAAAAAAAAAAAAAAAAAACTCGCAAACAGACCAACATTACTAATTTCGCTGCGTATTATTTCATTTTATTAATACCCACGTAATGAAAAAAAAACTATGTAATTTGCAAGATTAAGGGTTGACTAGGGCTAGTTGGTTATGGAGGCATGTTAACCCATTGGAAAAAGTTTTTAATATATTACTTACACAGTGCTGTCCGTGTAGTCAACCGTAGCCGTTTCAGGCTACGATTAATAGTTTCCACAATCTGTTAGTAAAACAGAGATCACTTTGTCCTTTGTGAAAACTAGTTGTTTTGTAAAGCATATATTTTGTGAAAATCCATAACTAAAATATCTCTTTCCCTATTCATATATATACAGGGTGTTTCAGTTAAACGTTTCAGAATTCCTAAGAGGGGTGGGTGCATCCTGGCGACTCAAAATCAGATAGCAATGAGGGATCGGCAATGGTTTCCTGACCTAAGAAATTCGATATATACTGGGAGTATTACTGACTGTTCGGAGTTCTATGCGCCGAAGTTGTGAGGTGAGCATTGTAGCCGGTTGAAAAAACTTCGAGCTCTTACTCGGACAGATGTACCTTTTACTTTTTTACATGTATTATAGAAACCATGTTTCACTAACGGTCTCTTTTTTCTTTATGGTGCTTCTGTGTACATCACCGCTTTAGTAAAGCATTTCCTACCCCACATTGTTATACGATTTCAAAGCGTCAGGATGCATCCTACCCCTCTTAGGCTTCTGAAACGTTAAACCGAAACATCCTGTGTATATATTATCTGGGTGGTCCTTATTTATATGGTGAAAAAACATTTCGGAATTGAACAAGTGACGCCCCCTAGTTTTGTGACACTAATAATAAAAAGTAACGTGTGCAAAATTTTAACTCGATCGGTCAATAATAACACGTGCCCCTTGGATGTTGAACTTTAGCACTTTTGATAATTTTTCCACTAATCTTCGAGTTTAATCTTTAAACCCAGTACATCGTTTCTCCAAGGTTTGCAAAATATTTTTACAGTGAAGTAGCACTAAAATTAATCTTTTTAACTACTTTATATCAGCTAAAGGTTTTACGTCGAATAAGAATGAAAGAGTGCCTTAGAAACTTTACCATAATCGCACGCTTTTCTCAATGTATCTCGATCGTGTATATTTTTTTTCCGATAGTCTTAGACTGTCTGAAAAATGAATTGCTTGTGTGACCCATATTTGGTAAATTGGTTGTGAAATTTTTCGATTAATTGTGCTCCTTTTTCAGTTGTATCATTCACCACTTTCAGCGTTTTAACAATCTCTCTTCCCTTTAAATAGCTTAAACATTTTGCCGTGAATCAGGATCAAATAGAAAAAAATCTTTTAGTACTTGAAACTTATCAAACAATTTTATTGACTCGTAATTGATTCTATAAAGAGGAAGATCTTTACTAAGAAAGTATTCCAAATCATTTACTGTTATCATTTACTTCTTTTTTCCAATTACATCTGGATGTAGCTTCAGTGAATAACTACAAAATCCAAATTAAATTCGCCGCTGTCTTTGTAAACGTGGTGTCTAAGCGTTGCAAACCGTATATGCGCTACTGAGAGAACGAGACTGTTCACAGCGCCACCTGGGGGAAAACTGCGAAGTTAGGTTCGTATCTCGAAAACGCAATGAGATAGGGCGAAAAGTGAATTAAAAACTTTTACACCGTTATCTATTTAGTACGGAAAGATACCTTATTGACATGGATGTGAAAAATAGAACGGTTAAAACGTGTATTTGGTTTTCGTGAATTTCACGTACCGTAAACCGGGGTTACTTTGATACAGGTTTCGCATATTTTGTATTGTACCACTCTCATTTTTCAAGATATTTCAACAATTCTTGAATCAAACGATAGCTTAACATCTCAGCTTTAAATTGCCATTTGAAATTCTTTGATATATTGAATACGGAGGGAGGGGGTCATTTTTTTTACAAATTAATGTTACCCTATCATCCGGGGTTACTTTCTAACAACGTGTTTTCTCCATCTAAAACGACTGTTTCGGTGGTTTGTAATAAAGTTACCCCATCCAAAAGATAGCCTGAGTTTTTTTTAATAACAAAATTCAATTTTTCCATTTTTTTGGGTTTAAAAAGCTGGTTTTAAATGAAAAATGGTTCTTAAGTCACGTAGAGTGGTTCCTACCACTCTAAGCATGCTCATCTAGCAGGAATCAGGTTTGAATCAAACTATAAAGAGAGAAATTCATAGGAAACTTCTTGTATTATAAAACATCAGTTGAAAAAAGCTTAAAATCACATCAAGCGTGTTTTTTAAATGTAAAGCCACAGCCATTGTAATGTTTTTTTTTTCATTTCGACAATAAAAAATATCAAGGTTACTTCACTTGATTAGAATAAAATAGAATTTGAAAAGAATAGATTCAAAAATTATAAACGCTCAAAAAGAAATTAAGAATAAGGCACAGAAATCACAAATTTTTTGCACATGAGATCTTTCTCATATCGTGAACATTATCCAAGGTGCACTCACAGCAGTCTTTGATCTATGGCTTCAAGTCAACTGAAAACAATGCATTCTCTCCAGGTATGATCCTTGGGATTCGAATCTTGCAGCAGATGCGACCATGTTCAGAATTCCCCATGTATCAAAGTTACCCCTTCAACTTGTGTTGTTTTGTGTTTTAATTCATAGTAAATCGTATAATTGAGTTACAGAAATAAAAAAAAGACAAAATCATCTTAAATAGTTGTGTAATCAGAAAAGAACTCACCCAAATTCAAAAGGTTGCTCAGTTGGTGGCACCAGAAGAGGTTAGGACAACAAACTGAAAACAGCTGATATGACGGATAACACATAAATCAGTGTTGCCAAAACCATTTTACTGTTTCAATCAATTGGCGATGTCAGCGGACTCTGAAAAGTGATTCTTAAAACCCTGAGACCACCAGGGTGTCGCTAATTGTAAAATTAAGCCCGCCAGAACGGTTCAAAAATAAAAAGCAGGTTTTTATAAAGTTACCCCGTCCGTCTAAGCAACCCCGGTTTACGGTAAAAGTCCAGGAATTACGTTCCTGTGACGTCACAAAATTTAGATGAAAAGAAAAATAATAAACTTCCGAATTAAACTCGACACAAAAATGTCAAACAAAGGCATACTGTTACTTCTTGTTATTCGTTTTCTATATCAGAACATTTTCTCACGTCACAGTGTAGGAAATCACGGAAAAACAAATGCGCGCTTGACCATCTATTCTTTGCATTGATGCTCACAGGGGGTCTTATCGTGCTAAACTGATGATGCACTACTACTTTGTAAATAATTTTTTGCTGTATCTCAATCCGTATTCGAGAAAGGAATTCTAACTCCGCATTTTTCCACCAGGTGGCGTTGTGATTGATCTCATTCGGTAATGCTTATCCCATTTACTGTACCTAGACACCACGTTTACAAAGATAGCAGCCCTCTGAAATGTAGAGGGTGACAATTGACTTCAGTGGACACACTGTATGTGTATATACTAATAAAAAATTCCAAATTACAAAAAACAAAGCTTGAAAGGAGAGAAAATGAAATACGTGAATAAAGGAGATAAGTAGTCAGGGCGGAGACCAGCCTCTTAATTCACAGGGCTCTTTCTATTTAGCAAGAAGGAAGGTCCCAAAAAACATGCTACCATCCCCGAGAGCCATAAAGAATGAACAAATTGAACAAAATGAAACATAAAAACTGAGCTGCAGAAACGCGCCGGTAATCAAAAGAGTAACCTAAGTAACACTGGAATTGAATGGCAAATCAGAAAAAAATTCGATTGTGCCCGCGAAAAGAACGCAAGCAATGCTGTCATGATAAAGTAAGACAGGCGTTACAGTTACGTGACACAGAAGTGTCATGCAAAAGAACAGTTATAAAACAAATACAGCAGATTAAAACTGAAGAGGTAATTAAAAACTGGAGGTCAATGATTACATTAGAAATTTTCAAGATGTATCTCAATTGACCATCATAGTTTAGTTGGCCTTCCTGCAATAATACAATTGCGCTATACTTCACTCTAAAGCAGCGTTTCTTAATTTCTTTGAACAGTGGAATCCTTTTCAATGCTCACTTTTTTCGTGGAACCCTTTTTTTTTTTTTTGTTAATAGTTTGCAGTGGCGTAGCCAAGTTTCTGTTTGAGAGGGAGCCCAGGTTCTTATCTCTAAGAGTCTATCACATTAACTATTTGTCGTCAAATTAATATTTAAACAGACTTCATTGTAGACAATGGTAATTATCGCTAACTGCTAATTATTACGAGTGTTTTTTTTTTTTTTCAATGTCCGATCGATTACGGAGGGAAACCAGAATGTCAAGCTGAGGAAGCAGTGCGTGTCTCTCAAGTAAAATTGAGCAGTGCGTCAGGTCGCTGTGTTTATTTCGGAGCATGCAGTGAACAAAGA
Organism: Uloborus diversus; assembly: GCF_026930045.1. NCBI lineage: Eukaryota > Metazoa > Arthropoda > Arachnida > Araneae > Uloboridae > Uloborus > Uloborus diversus. The sequence goes on along the minus strand of NC_072733.1, from coordinate 158,905,742 downwards.
AACATGCCTCGAACAATTGCGTCTCCCGCTAAGTGTGAAGTGCATGCTGTAATTCGATTTCTGAATGATGAAAAATGCAATGAAGCCGAAATTCATCAACAAATGAGTAATGTGTACGGTCTAACTCCATTGTCCTTCTGTACGACAATGTGCGCACACACACTGCTCTGCTGCTTTAACCAAAAATCTCCTGCAGCAGTTTCAAAGAACAGTGTTTGACCATCCTCCATACAGTCCAGATTTGGGGCCTTGCGATTACCATCTCTTCGATCACATGAAACGCTGGCTAGGAGGACAGGAGTTTGGCTCCGATGCCGAGCTGCAGACCAGCGTGCAGAATTGTCTGAAAGCACAGGCGGCTGCCTTTCATGACGAGGATATCGAAAAATTTGTACCACGCTACGACAAATCTCCTAATCGAAGCGGTGAGTACGTCGAGAAGCAGTTGGAAGGTGTATGTACATATTACAAAAAAAAAAAAAAATATTAATATGTATATATATGTGTGTATATATATCGAATTTGAATTCTGACACCTTGAATTTGAATTATATTTTTCGCAATCACGAGTTGCGACAGGACCCTACTCATTGGAGGCTATTGTTTCTAGAAACGGTTCATATCCTCCAAAGTCTGCCCCTCCTCCCGGGCGGTTACGTATGTGTGTAAGTACTTGTTTGTGTCTAGACGTGTGTGTATGTAGGAGTGTGTGTATGCAGGACAAGGACGCCACCGCTTAGGAGGAAGGGATTCCGGTGGACAGTGCGGCTAGTGGAAGCTAGGACCAGAGGAGCAGCTCCGTCTTCCGGTGGACGGCGGTGCTACAGAGGCCCCTGGTCCATTCTGAAAAAGGGACCGGACATCAAGGACGGTCAAATGAAAGCAAAAAGCAATTTTGATTGCTGAAAAACATCATTGTCTTTGTTGTCTTCATTTCGCGATCGATCGGACCTTGAAAAAAAAAAAAAAAACTCGAAGTTATTATTATAAAACTCCAAAACACTCTGATTTTCACAGGCGGCTGATGCCCCCAAAAATTGGGGGGTCAAAGGAGGTGCGTGGTGGGGCAGGTTTGATGGGCGTCACATCCTTAAAGCCAAATTTTTTCTTCAGAAATTAGACAATTTAATTTTTACGTCATTATTAATGGATTGACCTTCTTCCAAAAATTCGAGAAACGGACTCAGAAAGTGGGACCAGATGGCCATAGAAGATTCCCTCCTACCAAAATTAAAGTTCCATTTTAATTTTTACGAAATAATAACATGAAAAATGCACTTATTAAGTGAGTTCTTTCTTTAAACACGAGATCATCACTATCGTTTTTCATTCGACCCTTAGTTTTGAACTTAGAAAATGCGGAGGGGCAAAGTTCTAGTTGAAAGTGAAAGGGCGATGGCCCCTCTTGCCCCCCTTGTACGAGCCGCTTATGCCTATTTGGAATTCTGTGTATTTTTAAATAACCTCAGAATTTATGCATAAGTTATATGCTTAAAATATTTTCTTAGTTAGGGAAAGAGATACTGATGTGTTTTGCCTACAGTAATGTTAATAATTCACTAAAATTTACAAAGAAAAAGTTTTTAAAATTAAAAAACTAAAGTATCTTATTTTACAGCAATATTTAAAGGCATTGATAAATCAGAGACTAAGATGTCACTGTATGTTATGTCGACTTAAATTGGTCCTCACTCGTAAAATGTTAAAACTGTGCTTTCAACTGCTGTCATAGATACTGGGAGAATGGCTAGTATTAATAGTAGAATATTTGATATTTACGTCAAAAATCGTAAATTTAGGCAATAGTTGGTAATACTGCAGGAAAAGGAATTTGGTGTGTCCTTTCATAAGGTTTTCAACATTGAAGTCATGTTGAAACTATTTTGGTGATATCAGGGGGTCACTAGCTTCTTCCGGAATTTTTTCGAAATTGAAGTGTTGAAGACGAGAGAAGAAAGAAGTTATATATAATATTAATAATTATATATATATATATATATATATATATATATATACACACTGTTCTGCAAAAATTAAGGACGAGACGGTTTTTTCAATATAACTTTGTACAAAAGCTTTCCAAATCAACACATTTAATACCGTACGATCCCCAATACGTAAGGACATGTGTAATGTAAGTAACACTTACTAAAAGAGAAATCAGAGGGATAAAGAGAAGCTTTATTGAAAAAGTAGCATGGAGCGCAATGCGACTGAAGGCCGAAACATCCCTGTGATGGGGTCCAGCAAGAAACATCCGGTCTTTAATAGGGGATATGATCTCCCCCGACTGCTAGGCAGGTTTCACAGCGTCTGCCCATGCTGAGAATGAGGGTGTCAATGAGTTGTTGAGGCATTGCTGCCCATTCGTCTTGCAGCGCCAATCGAAGCTCCCGAATCGTTACTGGTGGTAAGGTACGAGCTGCCAAGCGTCTGCCTAGAAAATCCCATACATGCTCGATGGGATTGAGATCCGGAGATCGTGCCGGCCAATCCTTACGTTCAATATCCTCACTCTCTAAGAGCTGTTCGGCAGCTACTGTGCGATGACATGGTGCATTGTCGTCCATGAAAAGGAACTGCGAACCCATAGCGCCTCTAAAAAGACGCACATATGGAAGAAGAATCTCGTTACAATAACGGGTCCCGTTGACTGAACCTGCGTCGAAGATGTGAAGGTCTGTACGACTACCAAGCATGATGTCTCCCCAAACGAGAACACCGCGACCTCCATACCTGCCCTTTCAATGATGTTCGAGTGATGTTGCGGCTTCCCCGCTCTCTCCAGATGAGTATGCGATGAGAATCGCTACTCAAACTGAATCTGCTCTCATCTGTAAAGAGTACTCGTCCCCATCCATTTTCTCTCCAATTCCGGTGTTCCCGGCACCACAGAGAACGCCTTCTCCGATGGGCAGGCGTTAGAGGTAAACACCGTATAGGGCGTCGTGCAAACAGACCACCACCGTGCAGTCTTCTGGCCACGGTAAAACGCGATATCGGTCGCCCAGTCGCCTGTGTCGTGTGTCTAGCGATTTCTCCCGCTCTCTGCGGCCTGTTTCTTCTGGCCTGTAAGAAAATATACCTGTCATCTGCGGGTGTGGTTCCTCGTGGACGACCACTACTGAACCCCCGGATAGCTGTTCCTGTAGTTTGATATTGTCTCCAAAGTCGTGAAACGATGGTGTGAGCAATTCCGAACTCTGCAGTCACAGTTGTCACACTGCGGCCTTCCTCCAACTTCCCAATGATTCGACCTCGAGTAAAAGCATCCAGATGTCGTCCAACAGATTGATTATTCACCATTTCTCGCTGAGGCAGCAACTTGGTGTGATTTTAACTGCTATACGGCGTGCAATCTCTTTGCCAGAAATACTGATCTTACACCGACAACATGCTTTATACTACTCAGACACTCCCCCATTACGTCTGCCTGCATATCTGCGCATGTGCTACCGTACATCACCTTACTTAATCTCCTGATTGGTCTTTCTGTCCGCTCTGCCTCTTCGTTCAGCTGATATGCTAATTTTTCGACTTCGTCCATGTACTAGTTGGATTTTTTATTCATATTACTACATTTTGTCGCTTCGAGCTCACCCTTTTAAGTTCCAATTAATATCTCCAAACAGATCACTTTGTAATGTGAAGTATCTGCTGGTAATGTTTTAAGTTTCGACTGCATACATTAGAATGACAAAACACACTTTCTTTCTATTATAAATCATATTCTTCAGTGCCATTCTATTTTAGCCTAAAGCACACCACCTTTTTTTAAATCCTATTACTTAATTTCTTCACAGATCAGTTGCAAATGAAACAATTATGCATAATAGCGCATAGACCTTATTTAAGTGCAGTGTATGATCTGTGTTAGACTAAAATTTCAAACTCAAAGCTAATCATCTTGGAAAATTGATTTAACATGATTTTTGTAGTATAAGACGTATCTATAAAAGGAAAAAAATCCGAAGTTCTGAACTTAAAACTATGAAATAAACTACATTATAGATACCGTTTTGTACATTTTCTAGCAACTGTTTATTTAAATGCTTTTCAGAAGAGATATCAAAAATTTAAGATTCGAAGCGAAATTTATTTAGATTGCAATCTAGCCAAGTATCAGACAGTTGATTATTATATTACCTTAGAAAGTGTTTCAAATCACTCAACAGTTAGTACATGAAGAAGGGGTTAGAATTCGAAATAAGGATGATTATTTAAATGATGATAATTAAGCAATGGCTTGAAGTTTACAGCAACCTTTATTTAAAAGTGCGCTAGAAAAGAACTTGAAAAAAAAATAAAGATTTTAAGTTAATTATTTCTACTTTTCGGAAGAAACGAAATCTATCTAAAATGGGTATTTATTTTAGTATAAGGTGGCTGTTTATCATGTTAATTTGGCTATTCGTTTAGTAATTTATAATTGTTTCAAGGTGTCATTTCATAAAATATTTTTAAATAAACCCAGTGAATTTTTTTTTCAATTTTCGTATATACTTTCGAGCATCATTGTTACAACTTAGTATAAATATTCAAATTTCATATTTCATTCAAAACGCTAAAAGAACATTAGTGACAACAAATTACCAGAAGAAACATTATTTGAAAAGCTTATAAGACAATGCAATAACGCAAAGTAACTTTTTGGTAATGAAGTAATAGAGTTCTATCACTGAGCGAAAACATACTAATTTTGAGTTCCGGTAGGAACATGATTTAACTTTTGCCGAGCCAAATAACCGAGTTAGATCATTTATACAGCTACTGTCCTGCTATTTCTTCTATAGTATAGATACCTTTTCGTCCTAAATTAAATCAACGTTTTACATTGGAGTTAATGGAATACATATAAGCAAAGCTAATTAAAAACATTAATAATTAAGAAGGACACAAAGCTGACGTAAGCGCTTTTCACAGTATGAGCTTTTACACATATCTTTTTTTTTTTTCTAGCAATTTTTTTCAAGTGGGGAGAGTAGGTACATTTGTTCAGGGTTACGGTGAGGCAAGGGGTTTATTATTCGGGTGCGTATTTACCGAAAGCTGAGCATCTTATGAATAACATCCGACTTGTTCTGTCTTGATTTACGTAAGCTGTAGAACCTTTCTACTTTGTTTGAGGGCCATTTCACGAAAAAGTTAACCCTTTGTCCCGCACGTGACGGTTCATATATTTCATTAAAAAGTAATAATTTTAAAAGGTAATGACAAAATTGTTGCTTAAGAACTCACACAAGTTTATAATTTGTTAAGCAGGAAAAAAATGTTCATTAATATTTTAAAGTATTTTTTTTAATGAGATATGTATATAAGGCGCCACCTGCGGGACAAAATGACCGTTTTCTGTGGAATGAACATGGATAGTTATTGATAGTCCTGGATCTGACAGCACTTCTGTAGAAAGTTCTTGTAGGCAGAATTTATCAAAATGTTTAGTATGTGTCCTAGAAAGTATTTTGGACTTGAGCGGACATCCGCCACCTGATGCATTTTCCTGCTGTGACGTAATCAAAGATGGCGCCCGCGCACTCACATAAATGCTAATATATATGTTAATACTTGACCGATTCTTATGAAACTTACACATTTTTATACTATTTTGTTTGGTACTAGTTTTATTTAGGTTAAGCGGTTAGAAATGTCCCCTAAAAATAATTCAAATAATTTTCTAAATTGTTTCTTTTTTTTATGTTCAACCATTAACAGCTGATAGGTACTGCTCAAAAATGGTATTCAAGCAGTTGTTTGTGTGAAAAATATTTATTTACCGTTTTCACTTCGTGGAATTGACTAAACAGTCAGAAAATTTGTTATTCGCCCCCTTTTTGGTGACGCCCAGAATAGCAATAGAGCACGTTGATGTTCTTCCAAGTATACAGTTGATATGATGTGTAGTTAATGCAACAGAGGGTGGATTTTGAGAAAGATAAAAATATAAGCATGTGAGGGAATACTAAGTAAAAAGAGATTTTTTAGTAGAATGAGATATAACGCAATATATATCCTTCTGGTAAAATTCATTTCCAGAGCTAACAGATTCTGTTACTTATGTCGAAGCTTTAAACATCCGCCATGATTTTTCTTCCCTAGTAAAAATGACCGGCTTCTGCCACCTTAGAAAAAAGCCGGTACCGCCTTCAGCCGTCTTGCTGCAAGCCGGTACCGCCTTCAGCCGTCTTGCTGCAAGCCGGTACCGCCTTCAGCCGTCTTGCTGCAAGCCGGTACCGCCTTCAGCCGTCTTGCTGCAAGCCGGTACCGCCTTCAGCCGTCTTGCTGCTAGCCGGTACCGCCTTCAGCCGTCTTGCTGCTAGCCGGTACCGCCTTCAGCCGTCTTGCTGCTAGCCGGTACTGCCTTCAGCTTGAAGCTGGTACCGTCTTTGACCACCTAACTTGAAGACTGTCAAAGGCAGTACTAGCTTCAGGCAAGATGGTTCTATCACCTTTACAGCCTTTGACTGCCTTGATCAAAGCCGGTATCAACTTTCACCCCAATTGGTGAAGGCTGTCATTGCTCAATGCCACATTGTACCAAAGAGGAAAATCTACAGTTAAGTACCGATGACAATTTGAAAGATCAAGCAAGCAATACTAATTTGGTTAATGATACAAAAAAAAAAAATTCCATTCGGTACCATCAAATCAGACAAAATATTGAAATTCTTGTCAAAAGGCACACGGCAACTAAACTTTGATTGCATACTTGCATACTTTTTATGATATTATACGTGCAGAATATTGATAGCGATAAGATTAAAATTTTTGTTCGTATAACTTCTTTGTTTTTTCACTATTCTGCAAACATAATAATAAAACATTATTTAAACTAATAAGATGCCAATTATAAGTAATGGATAAAAAATAAAATTACTTTTTTTCCCCAAAATAAACAAAAAAGTGTCAGATTGTGATTGTCTAGTTTCTTTTGGGTAGGATTTTTTTTTAAAGCATTTTCTAAAGAAGGGATGTTATCACATTTTCGATACCTGAAATTGAAATCACTCACTGCATTTATAAAGTAAGTAATATATTTCATCGAAGAGGTTTATGATATGTAATCATATAAGCAGTTTATGAAACCATTAAAGAGGTAAGACTCTAAATGCTAAAAAATTTGTAAATGTGTCAACATGTGCAACAGGAAGAATTAACTGACTATCGATGTCAACTACACTTAATGTGGTTCAAATAATGATTTTTAGGCATGCATTCATGTTCCTAATTTAACACAGCATTTAGAAAAAGACAAAATACTGAGAAAACAAATTATGCATCAAATATGATAGTGCAGTGAAGGGCTACAAGACCAAACGGAGGCTTGTTAGCATTTGAACACTTTTATTTATATTTTAAAACAATGTAAATTATTGTAGGACAAAGGTAAACCAAAAAAACATTTAGTTTTAATTTTTAAATGTTATTAGTGCAGTATGATTTTCACAGCTCTCTTTACAGGGCTGCTTGTTGTCTACAAACGAGCCGAGCAACCATGAAGAGCAAACGTAAACAAACAAATTCGTTAATAAATAAACTGATGCCATTTAAGTTTTTCTTGAGTTAAAAGATGGCGAAAGAAATAAAAACTTTTGCAACATTTTATTTTGTGTTCAAACTTAAACATATTCTTACTTAAATTTTAATTATTTTCCATGAAAATCATTAGCATTTCTTTGAAACAATTTTGTTGAAGAGCCTTACAAATTTAAAATTTATAGATTTGCGGTGATGTATCCACACTCTCCCGAGTATTCGTACTCCTTCAGGTAATTACCTACTCCTACTTCTTCCGCAAAAATAGAATGTTGTGTCTATGGCATGCCGGCATGGAGATTTGACTTTCCAACTTGTGTGAGTCACAGAACGGCTTGTTTTCACTGTATCGTTATCGAACATCGTTATTTTTTTAGTGTTTATTCAATCTCTACACACCCATATCTCTACAATGGGAAACAGGCATGATAGCTAAATAATATAGACGCACGCCGTTCGCAGATACATTTGATGCTGTGCAGTTACGTTTGCGGTCTATAAATATATATGCTCACAAGCACACAGATACAAGCGTTATGACAACACTCATTGAAATGGATTCGGTCAAAATATATGTTTGGTTGCCTACCAATATGCTCGGGTAAATACATACATACAGACTTTGTGGAAAAAACCCCAAATTCAATTAGAGGTAATTAAAAACAAAATTTATGTTGAAATTTCAGTGATAATTTTTCACGACAAAAATACTGCTTTTCTTTCTATAAGGAAGTAAAAGTGGCTACTCCTTATGTCATCAGAAAAGGGTAAAAAATTAATTTGAAGGAATTTTCCGGGTAACCCGAGGTGGAATGAGCCCCAATTACCTTGGATTTTCAAGCTCTATTGTACATAAAGAAGGTCTGTGCTCAGCAGTGTCTACTCACCATTCATTTGAAGTCGACACACACACTCAGGACAGGATTGATCTGAGGAAGACATGCTCTACTGAGATGGTGAAACGAAAAATCTCGAAGGGGCAGAACAACCAAAAGGCCCTGCTTGGGGCCAACGGGAGTTCCCCCGTGACCGCGGCGTCCCTTCCCCTTCACGCCGGCAGTAATTCCAGCCAAGACATGACGAAGAATGATGACTCGCAATGCCATTGCTCGTTTACATCAGCATACTCCGACGATGAGATGGAAGACTACCCAACACTCGAAGCCACATACAAGGATTTAGGCATCGCATGGTCAGGAATAGGTGAGACTGTTAACAAGTCATGATATGCAATTTTTGAAGGACTTAAAACAAAAACTCGTAACTGCAGGAAATAGGATAAAAAGTTTCTTACGACGAAATCGCCAAAGGAGATGCGGTACTACTGAAGAGAGTCATGTTCAGACACATGCATAACCCAGAAAATATTACTACAGCAGCACCAGGAGGCAGAGATCCTGCTCAAGAAGGTCGCCCATTTGGAAGAGGAAAACAAGATCCTTCACCAAAAGCTGAGCGGCGCCTCTAGCCAAAAGAAAAGAAAACCGGTCGTGCTTATCAACGCTGCCAATTCTAAGACCGTTATCGAGGAAATCAAGAAAAAGAACCCTGAAGAGGATTTTCATCAGGGAGGAGGATCATTACCCCCTCTTCCGAAAATGGCCAAGTTGAAGTGGAGAACTACGCTAAAGATCATGCTATCGACTTCCACACCCCAACCATCGCCTATATCCCTCCAACCCGTGTCGTAGTTAAAGGACTCCCATCTGACATTGGCCAGGAGGATATCAAATCTGCATTCTGGCAACTTCAGCAAGACGTGATTCACGTACTCCAATTCATCAACCGGAAAGGCCCTCTCCCCATCTTCTGCGTACATCTCAGGAAACTCGAAAGCAGAGAAGAGGACATTTTTTTACGAAAAGAATGAAAGTCGGGGATTTCATCGCCCATCTGGAGAAGTTGCATACCCGTCGTGGCCCACTCCAATGTTTCCGTTGCCAAAGGTAGGGGCACTGCTCCTACACCTACATCACGGAAAGGTGCGTCTTCTGCGCCGGCCCTCACCGACTGCAAGACTGCCCCAATAAAGAAAAAGGTCCCTTCTGCACCAACTGCGGATTGGCTCATCCCGCCAGAACTCTCGACTGCCCTTGGTGCCCCCAGATGAAGATGCGCTCCTGCCTGACTTCCGTACGCAACCCTGGGGAGAAAAGCTCCCCTATCCCTAAGAATGACTTGGTACTGATGCAGCTTGGCTGCTCCCTTCGGGCGCTTGACTCCCTCCTCCGGTGAGAAATGCTCACTAACTTACTGCCCCGTTCACGGGGACGCAATGTAGCTTCGGCGTTGTGCGTTATATAAAGATTTACTTCCTTCAGTTTTGGGGTAAAAGAGCTCGGCTCTGTAGGCAAATTCAAAGACTGACCAACCGACCAGCAGTGTCTAAATCTGTCTTGTTAATATTTTTCCGACCGTTGTTAGAAGGTCCTGAAATAACTGTTGCACATTCCTGTTGGCTTACAACAGCAAGCTAAACTCTTTAGTGTTTTCATTATTGGTATAAAAGTAATATTAATCTGATTGCTTTGAAATTGTATTTATTGTATTCTTTAAACTTAATATAATTTTTTTTTACATTCTTTTTAAAATTAAAGTATATTTTCCCCCAATTGGGGGAACTAAGTGTCCTGTTTGCATTTAGTTGTTGCTTTTTAATCTATTGTTGCTAAATGTCACAATGTTGTATGTAATCTCAGTATTGTATGAGATTACCCTAAGCACCACCTTGTTTTTTATTATATTTGGGATTATATAACCGCTTTGCATTTGAATCCATCTTCTTCAAATCTTAAAATACAATAGTAAAAATCATATACTTAGGCAGGGTAAAATAGGAATTGTTTTGTGAGATGCATTAAAACTGTAACCTTTTGTGTTATTTGCATAAGCTTTATCCTTGTCATTAGTATAGTAAGCTGGCGGTTTTTGGGCAGGCGGTAACAGTTGGTCAATGCCGGCTTTCATTGCCTTAGCCGGCTGAAGCCGGTCTCAACCGTCTTGGTCTTAAGACGGTTAAAGCCGGTCGTTACCATCTGAGATAAAGACGGTCAAAGCCGGCATTGACCGTCTTTTGCCGCCTGTCCAAAAACCGCCTTTAAGGCGGTAAAAGCTGGTCATTTTCACTAGGGTTTGAAGCAAACTCACATATTAGATGCAGAGGTTTCATCAGGGTTTTTATTTATACTATAAAACAGTAACCTATTTGATATGCTTTCTAATTTATTACACAACCTACTAACAAATTATTAACTTATTTAAGCCCGGTGAAGACAGGTATCGTACACTGCTCAAAACACACTGTGAGGACTAATGAGTAAAAATCTCAAGTACCATTTATATCCATCATTTTATCGCAACAAAGCACTAAACTTAGGTGCTACTGGGAACACTACTAAAAAGAAGTCGAACAGTTAATCTCACTTCATCACACAAATAGCTCAAGCTATTTCATATGATATGCCAAGAATTCTTACTGTATGAACTATATCTAAAGACTTCATCATTTAATGATAAAACCACAAATAAACTGCATTGTGAAAAGGGTTCGAAGCATCTTATGTCAACACCAAAGATGACAACCTTGTTCATGTCTGACGAAAAAATCTGTTATATAGTGGACGCCCTGATTTCTATCCAGAAGGTTATGGAAAATGAAAAGAAAATATTTGGCTAAGCAGTTTCTGCTTTTTCGTAATGTATTGGGAACATCACAGAAACAATGTTATCGCACTTTTCTTCTTAAATTATCTGAGACTGTGTAAAGACAGAGATGTCGATAAGATCTCTTAAGATGTTCCAGTACATGTCCAACTCATCAGTTTTTGGGGATCATCAAGAAACAAACTTACTTTACTAGTGTTCATTGCCAATACAGGCACTATGTAATACCAATCAAATCATAGACACAAGCACTATGTAATACTAACCACATCTTTAAGGCCTTTTAAGGATTCGCATTTGAATTGGTGATTCCACGTGACTTTTGGCTGATCATGATATTCGCGGAAAAAAGTAGTAAAAAGTTATGTTCAATGCTTCTAGCCATTGATGTACTATCTTAATCAGATAACATGAGTTATTTTGGCACAGAAAAAAAAAGCTACTCTTCATTATGCATCTATAAAATATTTGGAGAATTTTGGTATAACGTCTGACTAGAATTACATCGGACAAACTATTAAGTCGACAGAAAAATAATCAGAGCAAGTATACAAAGAGAGAGATCTTTACATTATCTTAGATTATAGCTGAATCGTCATGCAAAGAACATAGACATTGAGAATTTGCCGCGTCCAAGCAGAAATGCTAAGGGTCATGTCTTGATCTTATTCTAACACATACCTTTACCGACATGTTAGCGGCAAGTGGTCTGTTGGCAAAGACTCATATAAATTTGGTTTTTCAGTAGTAAAAAATCATTTGGTGCCAGAAGAAACCTTACAGACATTTGCAAATGATTTAATTGAGACACGTAATTGCTTAAAATGTGCCAACTCTCCCGAACTTGTACAGAAAATTGAGTAACTTGTTGTTTTTTCTACATGCGTAGTAGTAAAGGGTTACAATCAAATTGTATTAATATTTTTAAAATATACCTTTTATATTTTATTAGATATTGTATTTCCACTTACCATACTTTTTATTTTAAATTTGAACGTGTTTCGACGTATTTAGTACGTATTTATAGTCTTCTCATACTATTTGTAACGAAATAAATCTTATATAAAAAATATATTAATTTAAAGCAATAGTTAAACACATTGCTATTCACCTGAAAAACCCCAGTTTCAACATACTGACCTAAGTTGAAGTCAAATCGGTCAAGTATTAATATAGATATGAGCATTTATGAGAGCGCGCGGCGCCATTTTTGATGACGTCAGAGCAGGAAAATGCACCAGGTGGCGGATGTCCGAAATACTTTCTAAGGAGACATACTAAACGTATTTGATGAAAAATTCTGCTTATACGAACTTTCTACAGAAGTGCTGAATATTCATGAGAGCGAGCGGCCACCATCTTTGACGACGTCATAGCAGGAGAATGGACCAGGTGGCTTATGTCCACCCAAGTTCAAAATACTTTCTAGGACACCTACTAATCATTTTTGGAAAAAAAAAATCTCCCTACTCAAACTTTCCTACAGAAGTGCTGTCAGATCCTGGACTATGATAAGAAGTCGTTTTTTATGCTCGGAAGTAATTCTTATGATATTTTCTTAACTGTCGTGTGGGGTGCTTCATCGATTATATCGTATATATATCTAAAACTCGAGTATGTTCCTCGAAAAGGAGATACGATTTTACCTAATGGGAGTTGCTTTTATTCAAAGCGGTTTTTTTATTTCAACATTTTAACGTGACTAATTAAATCATGGGTGGATCCAGGGAGGGACCATGCGGCCATGGCCCCCTCCGACAAAATTTCAAGAGTCGTTAAAATCCCCCTTTTTTTAACAAAAATGCAAAAAAAAAAAAAAAAATCCCTTATAATACATACAAAGTCTAAAAATAAGGAAAACAATGAGAGGGGAACCATGGCCACACTTAGAAAGTTTCAAAAATAGTAAAAAACCTTTTTTAGAGCTAAATACTATAAAAAATAAATCCTTCATTGTAATTCATGTGAAGTCTAATAAGAATGGAAACAATGCCAGAGGGAGGGCACCCCACGAAAATTTCCAAAATATCAAGGTAATACCAAATATTAAGGTTCATTTAGCATAATGGGCTCGTCTTGTTAGATGTGCTTACTTCCCCCATGGGGAAAGAAAGGGATATGTGTTAGTCAGTGTCCATTAAAAAAGTGATACATTTAATGATTGTGCATTAAGCTAAAGTAAGATTTATAACCTGGCTTTATGCAGTGTTATGTAATTATTCTTCATTCCCTTTTTAAAATGGGACCCCTCCAAACCACTCCTCTTCCTCTTATTAATATTACCAAAGATCTTTTACAAACCACGTTTAAAAAATAACGTGTAAAAAGTTTCCAGAAGAAGTATGTTCCAAATATGATTAAATTTTCAGCAGATTTTTTAAAAAGATTTTCTGCAGATTTTTTTTTTTTTTCTTTTTGGCTGGGAAACGTTTGATTTTCAATATGTTTCCGGCGGTGAACTCCTCTCTCCCTAACATCAATGAAAGTCTTCAAGAATTACGTTTTTGGAGCTTTAATTTCGAAAAATTTCTGGTCCTCTAAAAGTTACTCATGAATCATGGATTGCCTACATTTGCAATTTAAAGAGGTCAATTTTGAAAAAAATTTGGGAGTGGACCTCAGAATCTCTTCAACCCCTAACCTTACCACAGATAGTCTAGAATGCGTTTTTAAGTCTATAAATTAGTAAAACTTCCTTCGATGGGTCTTTGATCTCTCCTCTCCTTAACATCACCAAAAATAGTCTGAAACAGACTTTTTAGAACTGCAATTTCTGGGGGAGCAATCCAAACTTCTTCTCCCCTACAATTACCAAAGGTACTTACAATGCATCTTTTTAAGACTGCAAATTAGAAAAATTTCTTGGTGTGTGGACCCTTGAATTTCTCTTTCATGTATCATCACGAAAAAAGATCGTATTTCGTATTAAACTGCGTTTTTGACTCTACAAGGGCGGAAAAAAAAAAAAAAAAAAAAAAATCCGCCGGAGAATCCCCGAACCTCCATCTTCTTAACATTATTGGAGATAATGTTTGCGTTTTTAAGGTTTCAATTTCGAAAAATAGGCGGGGGGAGTCTTACCCAAACCCTTAATATTTCGAAAGACAGTTAAAATGCAATTTTAAGATTACAAATCTCCTTCCTCTAACATCATCAAAGATCGTTTAAAACTGCATTTTTAGAGCTACTATTTCGAAAAATAGACAGGGGAGCGCCACCGAACCTCTTTCCCCTAACATTACCAAAGATCGTCTAAAATGTGTTTTTAAGACTACAGATTTGAAAATTTTCCGGGGGATAAACCCCCGGACCCCTCTACTTCGGAGTAAATATAGTTACGGTTGGTTCCTATCGGCTTCCTCTTTGATTAGAAGTAATATACAGTCGCCTCAGAATACAGTACAGATTACAGGAATGCCACTTTGAGGCTACGATATATGCACACGTTTGTCAAGAAAAAAGGAAAATTATCTGGGAAGGTTACAGATAAACTTGCGTCGCCCAGTGAAAATTCCTTAAAAAATGCTCTAATTAAAGGTGTGATAAATTGATTTTTTTTTAATTAAAAAAATTTCAAAAGCTTTGTATTTTTCCAAATGGCTCCCTCTGAGAACTGTGTCTGGATCCACCCTTGAATTAAATTAGTTTTTAAACTAACCATACTTTAACTTAAACGAAGAAGAGATATTAAAACATCGCTAGCTATTAAAACACCGAACAAAGAAAAAAGATTGCAATTTTCACTATTGTTTTAAACTGAAGTTTGTCATTTTCCCCCTTCTAACAGCCGGTTAAATCATTTCTTTTTATTCTTATCTTTACTAAGAAGATATGTGACTTTTATTTAATTTTATTTTCTTTTATTTTTTTAGCTCTATTTCAAAATTAAAATAAAAAGACATGCAGATTTATGTCATTGTTCATGTACTAGTTAATTTCCTACGCCTTTATTTTTCTTTAAGCAGGGATTTACGAAGAAAAAATCACTAAAATAAAAGAGCGTATACTTAATAACATCAAAAAGGTTTTGTGTTTTTGCTTCAGAAAAGATAACGCAAAGAATTATTTTTCATTAAAAACTACCTACTCTTTTTATACCGAAAGTAGTTGCACACTACCGATTCCAAGAGCAACAGCTGTTTTTTCACATGAACTATTAATATTTTATCTCGACTCTTTGAGTAAGAATTTTAGAAATTAAGTGCTAAATTTCGTAAGCCTACAGCTTAGTGTAAAGAAGTAGTTGAAGCATGTTAGGATATATTTCGGTTTGATACTGTTAAAAAAAAGTTAGCATGAAACTAAGAACCATGAATGATAAATTGCTTTTTGGACAGCTCCGAACAGTTACAAAAAAAAAAAAAAAAAGCAATTGAGACAGTGAGAAGCAAAGGGATGTAAGTGGCAAAATTAAAAATTTGGAGATAACCAGTACAAATGGTAGGTGATCCTCTCCTCTCTCTTAGGGCAAGAGAATAGTACCAGTAGCTCTGGTAGGTGCTATTGTACAACATGAGCAGCGAAAAATCAATGAAAGCCTACCAAAGACAGAATCCCTTTGCTTCTCACTGCCTCAGTTTAAATGTTTCTCGACTTATGAAAGATATTATATTGTCTAATCGCATAGATTTAAAAAAATATTACTCTTTTACAACAGTATTTAATGATAAAAGCACTTTTTTACTGATTAGAGTGCAGGGAAGAATTTTTACTCATCTTCAGCTCAAGATTCAAAAAGGACTCAGATTTTAGAAAATGAAATTAAAGATAAGCTGAAAAAGACGAGTGCATCATCATTACTTAAAAAAATAAATACGAAAACTGTCATGCAGATTATTCGAGTCATTCTAAATTTAGTTGGTAGAAATAAACATGCAGATGTTAAAAGAAATGATATTTGACGATTTCCCCCAAACATCAAACTCTTGAATCCTACAGGTAAACCTGTACGATTTCATTTATGGACGTTTTTCTATAATAGTAACCTGTAATAGAAGAACACTCTATGATACAGCTATGAGAAAGACATATTTATAAACTAAATTTATTTATAACAAATGAAATGGCCGAGATACTCTAGAGTTGTGTGTTTTAATGCAATTAGGACCTCAAAACATCAAAATGTTCATTTATAGTTAATTATAAATGATGATATTTATTTATATTTTTTGTGCATACATTTATTGAGATTCCAGCAAACATTTTGACTTTAGTCTGAGAGACTGGAACCAGGAATAATGTTTGAAAAACTATTTGTTTATACTCATTGCAGATGGTATGCAAAAGTAAACTGCGGATGAACTTTCCTCTAAAATTTATATTAACTGACAAAATCTAATAAATTTATTAAGAACCTGTTGTAGAATTATAAATAAAGTTGATATTTCTATTTAATATTAGGTGTTTTCTGAAGTGGAGTAACTACGAGAAAAGACTTGATTTGACTAACAAGTAACCCTAAGCAAGTATGAATCTCTGATTTGAATGCAACTTTGCACATCGATAGAACACTTTAAAAAATTGAACCCGTGTTTTTTTTTTTTTTGTAATCGACAGAAAACACCTATAACGGCGTGAAATTAACCCCAAGATGGGATTTTTCACCCATTTTTTTGGGATACACTAACAAATAACAATGCCTAACTATCAATGCCGATCAGAATAAAACTTTGCACATCGATAGAACACTTGAAAATATTTAACCCCAGGTTTTTTTTAATTGGCATTAAACACTTTTAACGGGGTGAAATTTACCCCTAAATATTAGGTTATTCGGGTACGTAGACAAGTAACCCTACCCAAGTTAGAATTACCGATTGGAATGAAACTTTGCACATAGGTAGAACAGTTAAAAATATTGAACCCGTGTTTTTTTAATAGGCAAATTTGACGAGGTAAAATTTACCCCTATATGTTGTATAATTGGAAATTAAAGGGTACAATACATTCTTTTATTTTAAATTTTATTTGCAAAAAATCAAATAATGATTGAAAATTTGAAAAATCTAAACGAACTAAAGTTGACTTGTTTCAGGAATTTTTCTGAAAATACTATTTATAGGGGAAACCATCCTTCGCAATATGACCCCGTTTTCAGTGAATGACCATAAAACTTAAATATTTCGTAAAAAGGTCAAGTTATACATCAATAGAGAGCTCTATGTTTTAACTTCGCAATATTGTTTGAATTTTTATTTTACTAAAGTTAGGAGAGAATTTAAAGTCATTTGTAAAAGCACACTTTTTATTTTTTTCCCGCACATTTTAAGTTTTTTACTGAATTATATTTCGAGCAATTTTTGAAATAGAAATCTAAAAGTTGGTAGGTTTATTTATCTTGTCATATGTTTCCTTCATGTCAAATTTTATAGAAATTGGAAACGGTTCGACCAAGAATATAATTTTTCTGACATGGAATTGTTTATAGCCAATTAGCCGCGCGACGTGGTAAGATAGCGAGGGATGGTTTACCCTTAAAAATAAGATTTTCAGAAAAATCCTGAAACAAGTCAGCTTTAGTTTGTTTAGTTTTTTCAAATTGTTACTCATCATTTGAATTTTTGTGATTCAAATAAAATAATATATTGTACTTTCTAATTCCTAATAATTCAATAGTTAGGGGTGAATTTCACCCGTTAAAGGTGTTTGTTGCCAACAAAAGAAACACGGGTTCAATATTTTTAAGGGTTCTACGTACAAAGTTTTATACCAATCGGTGATTTACACTTGGGTAGGGTTACTTGTCAGTGTGCTCGAATTACCTAATATTTAGGGTTTCATTTCACCCCGTTTAAAGTGTTCACTGTCGATAAAAAAAAAAA
The DNA here is from genome assembly GCF_026930045.1 of Uloborus diversus. Taxonomy (NCBI): domain Eukaryota; kingdom Metazoa; phylum Arthropoda; class Arachnida; order Araneae; family Uloboridae; genus Uloborus; species Uloborus diversus. Next base: position 158,887,725 of record NC_072733.1, on the reverse strand, counting down.
AAAACACGTGTTCAATATTTTAAAGTGTTTTATCAATGTGCAAAGTTTCATTCCGATGGGTATTGACACTTGGACAGGGTTACTTGCCGGTGTATCCCAAAAGAAAGGGTAAAAAATCACATTTAGGACTGAATTGCACCCCGTTAAACGTGTTTTCCGCCGATAAAAAAAAATAAAATAAAATAAAATAAAAAAAAACAAGGGTTCAATATTTTTAAGTGTTCCATCGATGTGCAAAAATTCATTCAAATTGGAGATTCACACTTGGGTAGGGTGACTGTAAGTACGGTATGATACTATTTGCAAGTAGATGTTTTTTTTGTGCTTAATGAATTTTACTTGTTTGTTGTTTTTTCTGCTTCAAAGTTACTTAATGCAGGAGTTAATGGGTTTAGTAAACATTGACGGCAAATGATCGCTTTTTGAAACCTTTTTTTTTCTGTGTCAAATCAGCAAATGCCACCGTATCGTCAACATTTCATGCGATATGTAATTCTTGATAACAGTTTACCTTGTTCCTTCAGATGAATAATGTGTTTTTATTTTTTTTCTAGAAAATCGCCCGTCTAGGCATGACGGGTGAAAATTATTTCCACATTTGAAAGAAGTAATTACCCGTTGGGTGATATTTTGCTAGTTAAAATTTTAACCCTAACTCCAGTGGATTAACCCTAAACTCCAGTAGATAGCATTAATTGCTGACCAATTTTCGTTTCTTCATTCTCCTAAAATGACAGTCGTACCAGTAAAACAGTAACGATACCGGATCCAGTTCAGCCTTGTAAAACTGCATGTCAAACACTGCCGAAAAATATTATCAAATTATAAATAACTTACTGAATGTTTGGTGCTTCAACAATGAAATAATGCAATCCCACACGCTTTGGCGCGAGTTTCATTGCTGATGACGTCAGCGTTACTGGATCAGTGAATTGGCTATTATAAATATGACGGGTATTTTTTATTCCTTTTTTTTAACATTTGTATAACAAGAAACTTGAAAGATATGCAAAATACATTCATATACGTAGTATTATTATTTCTAAAATAATAATTAACGGATTTTTTTTTAAAAAATATATACACTAATCTTAACTACCCGCTCTTTACCCCACCCCATGGGGTAAACTGGCTATCAAAATATGCTCTTTTTGTATCTATGAGAGGGTAAACAATCCATCAAAATTCAATGGTTCTGAATCATCTTTAATCTTTATGAATCCAGTGAGTCAAAAACCGATCCAAACTTTATTAACCAAAATTCCAAGCTTGGTTTTGGGGTTTTTCCAAAAAAAGCTGAATTTCATTCACACTTGACTCTAATCAATATTATTGTATTTTCATGAACTGGGACATCACAGTTGATAAAGATAATAGCGTTGCAAAAATTTTTAAGAATCCGCGTGAAATTAAATCGTTTTGAACGGCGTATAGAATTTTTAATAACTGAACAACCTTATTAACTTTAAATTGACACCAACTTTTTTTTCCATTATAAACTTTTTTTCCTTGAATTTCGCATTAATAAATGTGGAATGGGATGCATGAAGTATTATATCTATTTAAATCGTGTTCTAGTTACAAATGGTTTTTAATACACATTGAGATTAGTTACATTTTTGAAAGCAGATTACAATTTCATGAAGAATGATAATATAGACATCGAACTGCAGCATTTCTTGTTTTTCTGCACATTAAAGTTATTTGTGTTATAGTGCATAAAGATTACCTCACATCTTTTTTACTGGATCAATTTTTTACTACATTTACTCTGTACATCTTTCCAGTTTTGTTTACCAGTTCAATTTTCTCACCACTGGATTAGTTCACCTGATTATTATGCTTTACGGCTAATTTCGATAAAACCAAACACTGCAAAATATCATTTTTCTCGATTTTCAAAGAAGTTACAATTCAAATTACATCTGGCTCATTCATTTTCCGATAAGTTTACAATCACGGAGCTGCACAAAAGCAAAATTTATTTCATAGTTTATTGAAGTATAGAAACGAGAAAGCAGAAGTAAGTCTTGATACTTCTACCATAACTCCATGCTTCTATTTGAATTATTAGACCTAAGAAAGAAACATGCACTTAAACTCAACATTTTCCCCTTTTTTTATGTTTTACATTTCTTGAAATCTTTACATTGAGGAGCATTTGGACATTTTTTGCCATCTGAAGAACCTTCAATTGATGTAGAAAAACCGTTATTCCTGGAAATGTTTTATTTATTCCTTTTGCATTAATATTAAAGATGAATCATATCTACAGAGAAAAGAAGTATGCATTTTACTGGGAATTGAAGAAAGGAAATTCCAAACAACTTTTTTTTTTTATATAAAAAATCAGAATTATATTCCATTAAGGTATCTTTGACTTGGAATACATTTTGGATTGAATGTACTTACAACTTTGAAGTTACTGTGTTTAGAATTAAGTTTCTAACTTATATTTTATCATAGTACTTTTACTGTTAAACTGACTTAAATTTAAAAAGATGAATTCACGCATCAATGATGCGTGTTTTCGGCAGTTATAATTAGCAATTCATTACAAAAATCTTGGAAATTAAATAAATCTAAGTGAAAATATATTCTTTCGATTTTTTTTAATAACACATTTCTCCAAAACTTCCATAGAGAAACGGAATTAATATGCTTTTCTACCCGCTTTTCTGCCTAGTGCCTCCTTTTGTCCTTTCTTATTTAACCAAATTGATTTTTTTTACCTATGTAGGGAAAAACAGTTGCCACGAGGTTTTAAGTTCTCTCACAGTCTGAGAGCATTTTCTTTTTAATGTTCAAGTATGTCCAATGACTTTTTTTGCTAAAAACTTAAAAAAAATAGTTGCGAAAATAAAATACGTTTTAGCAGGTATGTTGCTTCCTTGAATTCGAAAAGAAATATGTTCATCCATTTCTAATAAAACTTACAAAATTGCCTCATATCTCTTTCCTTTTGCCTTATAAATGTGTTATGCTGTCAATTTTCTTAGAAAGAAAGTTGTTTAATCTGAACTGTGTATGTGTGTGAGTGAAATGATAAAGTTGTGTCATTTTGCTCTTCATTTATAGCATAGTTTAGCATTACGTAATTGCTCAAGTATTTTCGTAATACACTCTATAACAAAACAAAAAATTGACGCACCACGAAGGAGTTGTCACAATGAAACGAAATTTTACACATGTGATAGCATCATTGGTATTAGAAAGTGATTAAAAAAATCAAATTGATTATTTCTTACTCAAAAAAATCTGAAATGAATGGAAGTTAAAATATCCTGTTGAACCACTTCAAACGTGAATGTGCGAAGCGACAATGTTCAGAGTTTAGGCATAGCAGTCTCGTACGATCTCCTACTTCATCTCGTACCACAGTTGCTTTAAACGAGCACCTTATTCGATCAAACTTCATAGGTTACCAAATGTACCGTCTCAAAAATAAATCCCAGAAATGCTCGATTTGTGACAAAATGAGGTCATCGCGCTGCCTAGAGAAGTTGATAATTAGAAAGAAAAAGTCCCCTGAGACCCTTGCTGTGTGGGACCGAGCATTGTCCTGTTTAAAAAGTGCTTCTTCAAGCCGCGCCATGAGTCCCAGCACATTTCTTTTTTTTTTACAGAAGGGGGGGGGGATTGTTGGCCAACCGTGGCAACTTGCGGAAAGCGTTGGGAAAGGGTGGGTTGGCAACGCAACAACGTGTCAAAGATGACCCTGTGGTTTCTGCGCATATTTGGGCCAACCAATAAGATTCTAGAAGACTCACCTGTTTCTGAAGTTCGTTGGGCTAACCAAAACTTACTTTATGTAAAAGAAGCAATCGAAAACTTTGTACAATGAAATAAGTAAAAATATGACAACTTGTATACATGTACAAATAAAAGCATTTAAAAAAAGTTAACAAACTCTGCAAACGGCTGTTTCGGGGTTGCAACATCAAACCCCTTCTTCAGTGCATGAAAGAATGAAGGAACATAAAGTCCTACAACGCAGAAGTGAACGAGAAAAAATAAGACATAGATGAGTAAATAGACTGAAAGTAGCCGGAACTGGAAACATTACGTCAGCAGAAAACAGCAAGGACATCTGTAAATAGGTAAAACGTCATACACTGAAAATTTTTTATTAAAGGAAAGATTTCCAAACAGTAGGGAAAGGGGGCGACAAATCATTCACTAACAAAGTGAAAATTTTCCAGATGCAGTAAGATTCCTAAAAATCTAAATCGTAAGTGGAAGAACAAGCATGAATAATTTTGGAAGAAAAAAAGTCGAAGTTATGGTTGCAGGACCAACAATGTTGGGCGATGGAGGAACGTTTAAGTATCCTGTTTTTTTGACATAATTTTCATGTTCTTTTTTACGGAATTTGAGAGCACGTGTAATCTGTCCTATGAATGCCAATCCTCACAGACAAGAAATACTATGAATCCCCCCATCTGTCAGATTCCTGAACAGGGTGTTTAAGTTGTGAAAATTTCAGCTTATTAATTTGGGAAAATGTGACAGAAAAAATTGAACTTTTTCAGGATTTTAGCGATCTGATGACTGATTCTTGGAAAAAAGGGTGAAACGACACAGTTAAAAATACTTTTCAGGAGTACGTGTTCGATTATTAATAGTTGAATTAATTAATTTCCAGTAAATGGTATCTAAGATATCAATTAAAAAACCTCGATCCAATGCTATGCGTTTAAAAAAAAATCAATTCTGACGGATGCAAAAGGAATTAGAACAAATAGCTAACGCCCGGAAAATAAATGTTTTAAAAAAGGAAAATTTTTGTTGCAGGAGATGACCAGATAACTTATGAGGGGGAAGAGTTACTTCAAGATATATCTTATATATTTTTTTTTCTCGTTCACGTGTCCGTTGTCGGACTTTGTGTTCCTTCGTTCTTTTATGCACTGAAGAAGGGGTTTGATTTTATAACCCGAAACAGCTGTTTGCAGAAATTTTTAAACTCTTTTTAAATGCTTTTATCTGTGTACATATGCATACTCGTTGTCATATTTTTACTCAAAACTAACTTTGTCGGGAAATCAGCCAAATTTTTCAATAGTTTCTCTATTTTCGTTTTTTACTGAACAACTAATAGTTTAAAAAACTCCGAATGTTTTCATTGCTCTTTGTAATATTTTACAGTAAAATTTGATTTTTTTTTCAACATGAAAATAAAATTTACTCGTTTTCCGAATATTTCAAAATTTGTTTTCTTTTTGCGACCCCAACCTATACTTGAAACTATATATATATATATATATATATATATATATATATATATATATATATATATATATATATATATAGATATATATATATAGTTATTTTTTATAAAAAGTGCACTATAAAACCTATAAAACAATTCTCATTTTATGATCCTTAAGTTCAAAGACAGTAAAAAAAGACGAGTTGAAGTGTCTACGATACACAAACTTAGGTATCTGCAAAAGGTAATTCAACTCTTTTTAATAGAAGCCAAGGAGAGTTTATCAAAAGAGTCCGCTTCTGCCACTAGGAAATAGTTTTCAGAAAAAAGGTCACTGCCTAAATTATGCACTGGCTTTTAAAAAGGTATGCCACTTTAAATTCAGGAGTAAATCACGTTTTTACATAAAGGATCATTTTGTAAAGAAAAGGTTATTACTAAATATTCAAGTATGTAAAAGTACGTATTTAAACCGCATCATAACTAGCTAATGTAATTTTTCACTAAATATACAGATGTGACAAAATGTAACTATATAAAATAATATTGTTATATTACTATAAAATGATATACAAATATAAATTAGTGATAAAATAATACTAGCATATAAAAAAATGCACGGTCACATTCAAAGAAGCAGAACGCGCATATGACTCATATACTCATTATACTCGTCTGCCTTTTAGTTATTAAGAAAAGTAAGATATCAGTCCTTTAACGTCAGTCATAGGTGTAAATTGAAAAACCAATGTAAATAAGATACAAAATATCAAGAAAATACAACATATAGCTATTTAAAGGCTACAATGGGACCTCTTCGTCAGCGCAAAAAAACTCAGAAGACAACCAGAAAGTCGTGAGAGAACTCTACGTTAACCACGTGAATGCTAATATTTTTACCAAATGGATCAACCAATTGGAATACAGTACAAGAGACAACCAACCAATCAGTAAACTACAAGTCACCACCGCACAGTGGTGCCAGAGTGGAAAAAATTCGATTTTCGAAAGCGCTTATTTCGATTATCTGTTGTATGATTCTCACACTATATAAGATACAGAATATAGGAACGGCATGATTTTTTCCGCTGTATCGAGAGTATTCCCATTAATTTAGGCTCAAAGTCAGAATTATGTAAGTTTGACCAAATTCCACCCTACTCAAGATGGGTGATAAAAAAGTAAAAGAGTTGGAAAAAAATAATCAATTTTTTCCCCTGTTCTACGATGGTCCATTAAAACACTCATCAGTCAAACAGTGCAAAAAAGTATTAGAGCGCTTTACAATGTTATAAGTTACGAATTTTAAATTAGCATTAAGAACAGCTAAGGTAACAAAAAAAGCTCCGGCCTCCTCCGCGATGGGGAAGGTTATTTATCAAACTAGGGGTGCTTAAGTAAACATTAGAACACAAATCACCTGCCTTTATCTGCCTATCCGATCATAACACAGAAAAAAAAGGAAAGAGTTAGAGTACGTATTTGTTTGTTGCACTATTTTGGTAATAGAATTGGTTCAGACAAAACATTTCCCCACGTCAAAACCTTTTTTATTTGAGTTCAGTCTACTTGCTAACGTTGACTAGTCATGAGCTCTATCAAAATTAAATACCGTGCTTTGTGTGAGTGCTTGTGGAGTGGTACAAATTTCGACGTATTCCTTCGACAAAATCACCCTGAACTTGACGAAGGAAACATTTCTTTAATGCTGACAGCTCTTCACAAGAGTTTCTTGCCTCATTTTAATAAAAAAAAAAAAAGATAAAGTAAATCGAGATCGGGAGAGGTTCAAAAAAATGTTCAGCGAGTGGATGGAAAATGAATACGTTTTCAACATACCAGAGCAGGAATCTACAGGATGTGTTGGGAGACCAAGTAAAGACTTTGATGATTCTGGTGAACGAAGCAAAAAGAATAAAATACGTAAACTTCAAGCAGCGTACCAACAAAGCTTGGTTAACGCAGCTGCGACACATGAAAAGCACGATAAACCCAAAGCTTTGTCAGCCGATCAAGCATTAGCAATATTTATCCAGGCCAATCTGACAAAATACCAGTACGATGTGATTCGACAAACACTAAAAGACCTTGGATGCCATGTATTTCCAAGTTATAAAAAATTAATCATCTCAAAGAAACAATGCTACTCTGATAATATGTTAATTAATGAAACATCTGCAGCTGTCCCTTTGCAGAATTTGCTTGACCATACAGCTGAACGAATTCTGGAAGCAAAACCCCTAGAAGAACTAGAAAAATTAAATGAACATGAATTAATATTGACGACGAAATGGGGATTCGACGGTGCCTCAGGTCAAAGTGATTTTGCCCAAAAATATTCGATCAGCAGTAACGAAATAAGTGACTCGAATTTATTCGTGACGTCCATAGTTCCTCTGAAGCTCACTATTCCGATTGATGTTGATCAAAATGGATCGATTTGGGAAAACGGCCGACCTTCTTCAACAAGACATTGCAGGCCCTTGAGATACAGCTTCCAGAAAAAGACACTTGATTTGGCACGAGATGAAAAAAAAAAAGGTTGAAGAAGAAATAGAGAAGTTGGAAATTACCGAAGTTGTGATCGGCATTAATGTCATCCGTATTCGACACACAATGGTGATGACAATGTTGGATGACAAGATAGCTCAAGCTATCACAAATACAAAGTCTGCAAGTGCCTGCTACATATGCAATGCCTTACCTTCGGAAATGAACGACTTACCAAAAATCCAACAGAAACCTCTTAATGTGAATGCTCTCGAATTCGGTATCTCTCCATTACACCCCAGAATCAAGTGTATGGAATACATCTTTCACATTGCATACAACAAAAAATTCGAAAAATGGAGGACTACAAAAGACACAAGAGACATGCACGAAAACGAAAAGAAACATATTCAACAAGAGTTTCTAGAGAAAGTCGGCATCAAAGTGGACTTTGTTAAGCAAGGTTGCGGATCTTCAAATAATCGCAACACAGCCAGACGTTTTTTCATTGATTGCAAGGTCACAAGTGCAATAACGGGAGTCGACGAAATTCTAATCCACCGGATCGCTACCATTCTGGAAGTCATAAACAGCAATGCAATGATTGACCCAGAGAAATTCCGACTATTCTCAAAAGAAACAACAGAGCTGAACCATTGAGAAGTATTCATGGTACTACATGCCATCCACAGTACATAAGATTTTGTTACACGGTGCTGAAATAGTGCAGAAGTCAATTCTCCCAGTCGGAATATTGTCAGAAGAGGCACAAGAAAGTAGGAATAAAGATTACAAGGCATTCGGGATCACCAACACGCGGAAAATGTCTCGTATATCCACCAAGGAAGACGTGTTCCACAAGCTACTGGAGACTTCGGATCTTTTTATCACGAACATGAGACCCGAACCAAAGGAAAAGCATCTGGAAATCAGTGAGGCAGCTAAGGAACTGTTAATCTAATTTCCTTGAATTTGAATTGGTATGTATTCTTTCAATTTAAACAACTATTGACTAAGAATCTCAAGCTTTATTATTTTTAAAACTCTCCAGGTCTTCAAGCTTCCTTGAAGGAATCATTTTAAGCAATATTTAATTTAAATATATGCTCAAAATACTTGTTGCAACTTGTTTTTACAAGTACAACCTGTTTCGGAAATTTAAAAAAAAAAAAATTATATTTCCAATAGTCTTTTATTTCCTAATTAGTTATTTAATTAACTTCAAAATGTCAATAAAAACAGTTGAACTTGATGTATTTTTTTGTTCTTTTTTGAATGAGACCGGCCCCAGCTTTTTATGTTAACCCGTTCTCGAGATATTGAATTTTTTTCCATTTTTTGGCCACTTTGCCCCACTGTGCACCGTGGCGTACATCGGGGAGGGGGGAACCAATGAAAAACCTCGAAACAAAAAGAGTGGGTGAAAACAACTAATCTAAAGAAGCAAATTATAAAAATTTCTTCCAACTATCAGGAAAAAAAGGAGTGCTGTAAAAATCATTGACTAGAGAGTGAGATTTTTTTTTAAATATAATAAGTTTCTCAAAAACCGAATTCATAGACCAAAGAACATTTTATAGTACTTTTGGCAGATGAAAAACAGAAAACGTAACCAGAAGTCCCAACGTTTTCATCAGTCGTAGGTGCTGAATGCACTTACCATACGTCCTGAAAAGCTCAATAATGGCTGACTTGTAAAAGCTTGAAAAAGTCTAGATTTTTGGAATGCGATGCGCTGGCTGCCTGGTGAGGGAAGCAGCTAATTATTTCGAGAGTCGAAATAAAATTGAGTCAATGTACACAACGGCATACACAAAATGTAGTAATGTATAATCTGCGACGTACAGCAGTGGACGGAAGACAAAGCTTTCTGAGAGGGACAAAAGAGAGTTGATCAAGATAGTGGTCCAAAAACGTAAGCAATCTTTACGCCGAATGTCAACAGGTTCACATAGTCATCTCTAGGATCCCATTTCAGCAAGCTTTGTCCAAAGGAAACTTCACGCTTCAAAAATTCATGGAAGAGTTGCATTTCGTAAACCAGTGGTGATAGCCATCATGATTTTCAGTAACGTGGTGAAAACGCCCAAAAAGTAGAATCCTCAGAAGTTGCAAACACGTCATCTGGCCTGATGAATCAATCTTCACCACATTTCAGACAACTAAACGCGTTTATGTAACGTATGAAGTCGCGTAAGAAAGCATCCAGAAGTAATTTCTCCTGGCTGCCTCTTGCTGACTGAATCATAGAGAAAGGTCATCTTTATGACATGAGGGGCGATATCTTGGATCGCCTGTTACTCTGCATGAAAACGTAACAGCTGTTTACTATGCGAATATTCTGGTGAATCCGGTTTATATAGTCATTAATTCCAAGAAAATATCCACTGTATCAAGTCAATAAGACTCCTATAAGTATTGCTAAGATAATATAAAAATGGTTTGAAGAGCTGAAGGACACAATAGAACACCTTGCTTGGCCCTCTTAGTTTCCTTACTGTAGGGATACTTGCAGTCAATCTTCTGGCTGCTTCTTGCTGTTTGTGAATTATGGAGAAAGGTCTTCTTTATGATATGAGGCGCGATATCTTAGTGCGTTCTTTGATAGCTTGTCACTCGGCATGAAAGAGTAACAGCTATTAACTATGCAAATATCCTGATGAATCCGGAGTATAACAGATATTAATTCTAGGAAAATATCCACTGTATCAAGACAACAAGACTCCTATAAGCATTGCTAAATTAATATAAAAATGATTTGAAGAGCTGAAGGACAAACTAGAACACCTTGCTTGACCCTCTCAGTTTCCTAACTGAAAAATCCACAAATGTCTACAGGGATATTTGACGTCAAAACTCCGTGGTTGACTTCGTCCTCTATCTGAGCTTTTAGAGTTAGAGACTTTTGCAGGAAAAATGACTTTTTATTTATTTAAATGCTATTTGTTACTTTGGATACCCATACCACCGCAGCAAACAAACTAAGTCAAAGGTTCGTCTAACCCCTAATTAAAACTTTTCTCTCATTTAATATGTGTTTGTATTATTTTATAACCCATTTGTATATTGTACAGCATGTAGAAAAAATTGCATACAAAGCAAATCTTTAAAACAAATTTACTATGACACATTGCTTTCAAACTTTTCTACTGATTAAAGCTGACTAATCTCATAGTATTACTTCATTATTTTAAGAACAAATAAACTAGATACAAAATAAAATTATTTCAAAGACTCAGTACAGTATTGGATATTTCGTGCAAACAATATTTCAGATTTGCAAAACATTTAATGTGCTAGAAATGCCGTTGAAACTAAAACTTACAACGAAAAATCATTTACAAAATGAAAAAAAAAAAAAAAAAAAAACCACGACGCTCTGTGAGTTTTTATTTTTTTTAACCTAGATGAAACTAAATTATCTAACATAATATGCGTCTTTTGATAAAACAGTTGATTGTTTAATCAAGATATGTTCTTTAGAAATGATGCAGAAAAGTTTAAATATATGTAATTTCATATTTATATTTCCCGCATTTGTTTTATCTTGAACGAAATATTTCATGGTAAAAGAACAATTTCAATGCGAGCTTTAATTTAAATGAAAGATTCTCGCAAACAATGAGCATATTTTCTGTGTGTAAAGATTCACAAAAGTATATTATAAAGGCTTATCAAAAGATACTTTACTTTTCTTTCGTTTAGTCGCATTTACTTACTTGTAAATTATTATGAGCTGATATATTTAAAATCACCAACAGCATTTCCTTTATTTTGCAATCATTGGATTTTATTCATGAATTTGTCTACGCCTCAAAAGGTACTCTCCCCCCCCCCCCCCCAATGCACACATATCTAAATATTTATTTAAACTGCTCGTTTGTTGTAATGCATGAAAATTAAAATTAGAAGTATGAAACTGAAAGAATCTGAGTGCTGAACTGGAGAATTTTTTTTTTTCTACAACAATATTCAGAGCTTAGCTTGATTCTATAGAAGTCAGATTTACTGAATGTCTCTTCCATTTAACTGTAATAGGCTTAGGTCAAATATGAACTACAACGTTACTTGAATTTAAATGATTAATACATAGTTAATGTTGTTAAAAAGCAGCAAGAATAATATTAATTTTTGGATGAATGCTATATGTATTTTTATGCTTAAAACACACTGAAAAAATCTTATTAGTTGAATGAATGAACTACCAACGTTTTAATGCACAAAAATTGCAAAATTTTGTACATAAAAACGGTATGGAAAAAATTGCATAAATAACATAGTATGTAATTAGTTTATTTGTTGTTATAATTAATGTAATATTTTTTACTATGAGATTAGTTAGCATTAATTAGTAGAAAGATTTGAATGCAATGTCTTATAATGCAATGTGTCATGGAAAAGTGTTCTTAAATAGGTGCTTTGTATGCAATTTTTTCCACATGCTTTGCACATTGTTTTGCAATTTTTGTGCGTTAAAACGTTGGTAATACATTCATTTAATTTTCTAGCACGAAGGTATTTATTCGTTATCTTATTAGTTGGTATAAATATGTATCTGAATCATAGAAATAACGGGAATCAGAAAGTGATCTTCTAATGCTTTTGTTATTCTATCAAAAACGAATACACTGTCAAAAATGAAACGTTCAATTTTGACGATTTGGCAATCCTCGAGCACTACTTCCTTATTTTCGACGATCCTTTCGTCACCAAATCACGTGATATTTCACAAAACTAGAAATCTCAACTTTTTGACGAAATTATTTCGTCCCGATTTCGTCATATTGCAGTGCATTCTGGGAGTTTTCGTTTCAGTCTTGTACTTGCTCGTTAAATTATCCTAAAGGATTCATAAAAAAAGGTTAGTATTTATTAAAATTTGTATGTGCAATGTGCTTTTTCTTTTATTTATTGTTACATTTTGTTTAGCGTTGTGTTTATAGTTGTGTTTAAAACACATTAAAATTGAAAACGAACCGTTCGATTAGGTTTAAGAACTCGGTGTTTTTTGAACTAACTTTGAGTCAACTCCACGTTAGGCTTAACTGGCGTTGTTTTTTTATTTGCAAAAGGAAATGTTGGTTTATTGACACTAGTTTCCAAAAACGTACTTCCTTTATTTCGTTAAAAAAAAAATTTCAAACATGACCTCAGAATTTGTACAAATTTAAACTTACAAAAAAAAATCCACCGTAGCTAAACTAACGCAGATGATGAATACAGCGCTTTTATAAAAGGCATAATAGAACTTTGGAGCTTTTAATTTCAACGTTGAATATATTGCATGGTTATGTGTTTTCATTCTTCTCCATGAATTTTACAAAAATAATTCTGTAAAACAAAGTGTAATTTTTTAGTTTAATAGTTCAAATTTTTTTCACTGTGCATTTTTATTTTCTTAAACAAAATATGTACCCATTCCCCAATAAATATTGATATTTTTTCTTCTTCCACTCTACATGTAATGTTTTATTCAATGTTATAATTTTTACAGTTGCTCTCAAAAGTGTTCGTACACTTATTTTCAATGAAATATTGCTCTACCCATTAGTAAAAATTAATATTTTGGAATGGGTAAACAATATTACAAAACTACTAAAATGAAATATTTTAGTAGGAAAATAAAATATGATTTTTAAAGAAATTAATAATCAAAAAGTATCAAGAACTTTATAACACAAAAGTGTTCGTAGAAAATATTTTGAAACAATTGTTTAGCAATCTTTGAATAAAACCGATGAAACTCGAGGAAAAAAAGCGCTTGATGCAATAAAAAATAAATGCAAATCGCTTATAATCAGTTTCTGGATCCGAAATGATACCCTCTTTTTTTTTTTTTTATACTCTTAGACAGGACTTAGTATAAATGCTTACCCCATGTTGTTTACATAATCACTTTCCCTACGGCAGATATTTCTAGCAATAAGTGCTTATGTTCATTATTTGTGGAGCCTTTTTTTTTTACTTGCATAAAACATGAAGTAAAGTAAATATCAATTTAATACAAATCATTTTAAGTTAGAGAAGATATTAATTTCCGTAAAGGGCTCTATCTTTGTGCTTGATATTTCAGCAGAATATTTTCAATATTTTTTTCAATTTTTCCGCAAATTAAATAAATTAATGAAAATAGGGTTTAAATGTTTAACCTCGATTAAAAAAAAATACATATATAGTAGCATGTTTTGAAAAGAATAATGATAAGCATTTTTTGTTCTTTATTTCCACACGTAATACACTAAATTTATAAGTTTTTCTATGTCTATTTGTGTTACATGATTTGTGATAATTATGAGTTTTTCTATTATACATAGTTTCTACAGCTAAAATTAATGCAGCATTAATTTTATTGCTATATTTCACGTTTCAAGGTATTGTCAACAAAAAATGAGAAATCCGGGTCTACATGAAACCAGACTAAGAAGCAGTTTATAGATGAACTACCAATCAATCCAAATGTAAATTACAGTTGTGATTTTTGCTGGATGCAAAGTAAAATATCTGAAATTTTAACCGAACAGCTATACTTTAATTGAAAAATTGAAAGGATAATCAAAAAAAAAAAAAAAAAAGAAAACCCATCGATATCTGTCAATTAGTTCTCAAGACACAAACAAAGAAAAGTAATATGTTATTGAGTTTCCCCTGTCTTTGGCAACTCTTCTCCCATGGCGTGTTTTTTATTTACTGCGTGAAAATTACATATTTTAGAAATCAAATATGCTTGGGGAAAAGGTAATACTTCCTTGGTAATACTCCCTCTGTCTCAAACTAGTACAGCGACATTTAAATATTTTTGTACCAGTGATTAATTCTGACGATTTTTTGATTTTGTTTGAATATTTTTTTAAAGATTTCAAGGTACTATACTATCAATTAATCGAGTGTTGGAGCCCTTGGTTTTTGACTCTTATTTGGTAGTGGTTTAAGGAGGTAAGGCTCGGTAAGTAAATGTTACTTATTGATAACATAACACAATAAAATTTCTGAAAAAAGTAAAAATAAATCATAATCATCAGTTTCAGTACTACTTAATTTGTTAATATCTTAATAGAACTAATTTTTGGTGGAGTACTTCAGAAAACATTCGTCAAGAAAACTGCAAATCTGAAAACGAAAGTCGGGAGGAAAACGGTGTATTTTGGCTGTCGGCTGAAAATAAAAAATAAATTTAAAAAAAAATCACAGATCAACAATTGTCGCACCCTTGATTTTTTTATAGATCGGAAAAAATGAAAATTCACGACTTGATATGCAAAGGAATTAACTAGTTTAATGGCTAAGTAATGCTGATTGTCGATAAATTGAAGAAACTCTAATTCCAGAACGCTATTCAGAAATTAATTTCAGATACCAACTGAGAGAAATCATTATATGTCTGCCTAAATAAAAATTTTGCCCATCCGCTGTAAAAATAACTCACTCTTGCAATCTGTTTGGAAAAATAGCTGTCACCGTCGAAATAATCATATTTTGAAAAATATGAAAATGAAATCAGATGCTCCTTAAAGTCACAAAAGAATCGTAGCTTTTTTAACTAAAGGGGAACAATTTTGAAAGAAATTGTGGAAAAAATGCTTTATTTCAGAAATAAGCTGCTGCATTTAATCGTAAATCTTGCCTCGAAGTAGAAAAAAGATCAATGTGCATGAGGGCATACACCCATGGACTTACACATTTACTTATTATACATATATTTTCTTTTTAAAACTCTTTTCTTCGATCCAACATCATGGAGATAATCAGAACCAAGACAGGACGAAGCCAACATCATGGAGATAATCATAACCAAGACAGACGAAGCCAACATCATGGAGATAATCCGAACCAAGACAGACGAAGATTTTTTCCATAATTATAACAATATTCAGAGTGTTCGTATATTATACATTGATTTCATGTTACACATGTTTGGAAATAATAATAATAAAACTTAGGGGTAAAAAGCAAAGGTATATTTTATAATTATTTAACAAACATTATACTAAATTAATTTTACCAAAAGATTTATTTCACATGTGCATTTTTTTAAGATTCATATTTTCAAATACCTTTTGCAATTTTGGCAGAGAATTGTTTTCAAAGTATGAAGTATGAAATGCATGCAATAATAAAGATCCTGTATTAAACATAAATTTGGCCAAATAAACATTCTACATACCAGCAAAATTAATAAAACAAATAATTGATTGGAAAAAGAAAAATGTAAGCTTTTTCTTAAGATATAATCTAATTTGACTTTCTGTATCTAATTTTAGAACAAAGATATACTAACTTAAAGTTGTCCATTTTATTGTACTTTTTCTTTGAAATTTTGTGGTATAAGTTGGATAAAAATCTCTTTTTTTTTTCTGGAATTTTTTCACGCAATTCAATGAAGAAGAAAATCCCCAGCAAATTTCTCCCGAGCATATATCGATGTAACTGTGCATAAAAGTGGCACATGATTTATTTTTCCAGAACCCAATGTCTGCTGAGGAAGTAGCACTTTTATATTCCCAGTAGGGCAGAGCGATGTAGGAATTTCTACATCGTGATGCATCGCCATCCTTACATCGCGATGTAGCGATGCATCGCGATGTAGTCCAAACAGTTTGAAATATTCTTCCCGCTTTAGGGGCACCCCCCATTCCCTCATTAAGGGAGTTTTCCTTACAAAAATCGAGGTTTTTATCAGATCTTTTTCTAATTTGGCACATACAGTGGCTCCCAAAAGTGTTCGTACACCTTGAAATTTTGTAGTAAAACCAAAATAACTCAAAACTGAATTCGAATATAAAGTCCAATATTTTTTCATATCATTCCTATGTCATTCTAAATATAACCCATTGGTTTTTTTCAAAATATTGACGGATCTTCTTTTTGAAATAGGTCAGAAAACGAAGAGACAGAGAAATAACACGCCACAAAAGTCATCGTGCACTCAAATATTTTCGAATAAATTCATGACTAAAATTATCATATGCCGTTTTATTAATATTTTTGTATTATGTTGACCCTTATAAGTCATTTGGCTTTAATTTTTTGTTTATTTATTCCTTAACATATTGCTTATTAGTGTAAAATGGCTGGTATTCGTAAAAAACCACAAACGCCATTCAAAATTTTAATTTTTTCCCACAGTAGTGGTAAATTGGTTTGAAATGTCTCTAAATTAGTTAATTTATTCGTCTGTATAGTAAAGTGCTTGATAAAATGCGTTAAAGAAAGGAATCGGACCGAAAACAAGGTAAGAAAAGGTCAACCGGTAAAGTTGACAAAACGGGATCGTAGACTTAAAGTAAAAAAAATTATGAAAAATACACATTTGAGTACTGTAAAAGTTTCTGCAGAGTTAAATGAAACCTTTTACATTTAATTTTTACCTAAAATTGTTCGCCAAATTCTTTGATTAGCTGGATTAAATTGGACCTCTTCCCGCAGAAATTTTCTTGGTCGTGCGAAAAACAGAAAGCTTACGCTTTTCGTCCCAAAATCAATGATAAATAAGCTAAAAACAGTTTAGAATCATGTCTTACTTATAGATAAAAATTAATTCTACATTTTTGGTTAAATTGTTGCATAACTGTAAGTAGAAGAAAAAATTAAGAACTTAATCTTAAGAACTTAGTTGGATCAGTTAATCAGAACGGTGAAGGTGTTTTTGTTTTAGGGCGCATATCAGTATCAGGACTTGGAAATTTGGAATTTTTTGGTAAAATAAAGAATTATGCTGTTCATTTAAATATTTTAAAAAGCAATTTTAAACTATTAGCCCAAAATTTGGTAATCGGAAACAACTTTGTTTTTTATCAAGATAACAATAAGAAGCACACGCTCGCGTTTGGTGCCTCAAAATTTGTCCTTAAGCTTAGAAATATCTCCTCAATCGTCAGATTTAAACTTAATGGAACATATTTGGAGATATCTGGTGGCTAGATTACGAAAATACACCATTGAAACGAAAAGCGAACTAGAAACAGTAAGACTCGTAGTGCGGCTGAACACCTATTCAGAAATTGCACAAAAAAAGAAAGAAAAAACAATGAAATCTATTCCCAGACGTTTAAAAGCTATTGTTGTTACTGCATGTTATTCTACTAAATAATAACTTAGTAAAAAGTTAAATTATTTACTAATTTTTTGAAATTTTTTCAAAGTGTACGAAGACTTTTGTGAGATAAAATTTCCGACACTTTTTGGATTTGATTTTTAAAAAATTAAGTTTTAATGTTTTATTAAAAATTTTCATGTAGTTCTGTTAAAAATAGATCATAGATCTTATAATAAAATACTTATTTCGAAATATTAATTCTAACCAATGGATAAGGGCCTATTTCATTAAAAGTCGTAGGTGTACGAAGACTTTGGGAGCCACTGTAGGTCCTTTAACCACATGGGGTAGTACCCCATATGAATACTACCCCATGAGAAACTATCCTATGCGGATTTCCAGCATTAAAGGACATCTGGGCCGAATCTGGAAAAGAATCGACGAAAACTGGATTTTTATAAGGAAAACTCCTGTGGGGTTTGGCACACATAGCGGGACGAAAGCTACAATATGAGAATTCCCAAGCATCAAAAGACAAATGTACCAAATTTGGAACAGATTAGACGAAAACTAGGTTCTTATAAGCCCCCCCCCCCCCCCCGACACACGCATGATTTCCCACTCCATAGCGGGACGAAAACGGGAATTCCCGAGCGTCAAAGGACATCTGTGACAATTTTAAAAAAGTCCTGATAAAACTGGTTTTTTATAAGAAAACCCCGCATTTGGTGGTTGTCTCCCATAGCGGCGCGAAAATTACTTTATGAGAATTCCTGAGCATCAATGAACGAACCTCTATGCCAAATTTTGGAATGATCCGACAAAAAATGAATTTTTTTCAAGGAAAACCCCCATCGGGGTTGCCCCCCCCCCCCATAGAGTGACGAAAGCTAACCTCTGTGAATTCCTGAGCATCAAAGAACCTCTATGGCATATTTAAAAAAGATCGGACAGAAACTTTTTTTATATAAGGAGAACCCCCAATGCGGGGTTGCTCCCCCCCCCCCCCATCATGGAGGGTTGAAAACTACCATGTGTGAATTTCCGAGCATCAGAGGACCTCTATTCCAAATTTGAAAAAGATACGATAAAAACTGTTTTTTCATAAGACCCCCCCCTCGTATGGGGGTTGCCCCCCATAGTGGAACGAAAACCACCCTATAAGAATTCCTGAGCATGAAATAACGAAACTCTCTGCCAAATTCGGAAACATACAACAAAAACTATAGTTTTTGTAGGAAAACTACCATAGGGGTTGCCCCCCCCCCCGCCGAAAAGGGACGAAAACTACCCAGCGTGAACCCCCAGGCATCAAAGAACTTCTGTGCCAAATTTTGGAAAAATCCGACAAAAACTAAATTTTTTCAAGGACCCCTCCCCCCCTCCTTATAAAGTGATGAAAACTACACTGCGTGATTCTTGAGCATCTAAACACTGTGCCAAATTTAAAAAAGATCGGACAAAAACTTTTTTTTAATACGGAGAACCCTCAATGCGGGATTGTCTGTCCCCTCCCCCCTACACACATAGAGAGACATAAACGACCTTGTGTGAATTCCCGAGCATCCAATAACGAACCTCTGTGCCAAATTTGGAAAATATCCGACATAAATTAGATTTTTTGAAGGAAAACCCCCATTATGGGGGTTTAATTAGATACCATGGGGAGTTTAATCTGCAATGATTTGTTTTACCTTTTTTAAGAAGTTGTTTGTTTGCATTTTTAAATAAATAAAAATTTGCTTGACATATTTTATGTGCCTCTTTTTTCAACAATTACTTGTCTTTTTTTTGATGGGGGGGGGGGGGAGAGCTGCAGGCCCCTTATTTCAATTTTTTCCCAAATATGGCAAAGAGTCTATACTCAATAAAAATTTTACAGAAAACCAAGTAAAACGACGGCCAGTCATGTGTAAAAACATGAATCTTCAAAAATCAAGATGGGAGGGGGGGGGCGTCAATTGAACCCCTGACCCCATAAATGACGGCCTGTGAAAGTGACTATACGCATTAAAATGCGTATGCGCCTTCTGAAGTTACGATTTGGTCACACGCACACGAATCTTATAAAATACAGTCGAACCTCGTTATAACGAACTTAAAGGGACCATTAAAATCGATTAAAAACGTGGTTCGCTTTATCCGAAAAACAATAAACAATAAGACAAGGATTGCAAAAAAGTTCATTTCAGCAATTATTTGTTTTAAGCGTGTTCGGATTAACGAGGTTCGACTGTATTCTGGAAAAAAAAAAAAAAAAAAACTAATGTGCTCCAAGTTAAAAAAAAAAAGGGGAATAAATTTTCTTAAGAAATTAACGTCCTCATATATGACGAAATTAATTTGACGAAACTAATGCTCTCAAAACTACGAAAATGATTGTTAATTTGACGAAACTAGAATAAAGAAATATTTTGTTACATTTGACGAAATTCGCATCCTCAAACCACTAACAAAAGCAGTTTCTTCAATTTGAAGAAATGTTCGCTCGGAGCATATCCCTGAAAGTGGTTTCGTCAAAAACGAAGAAAATTTCGTCAAATTTGAAAGTCCATTTTTGAGAGTGTACCACAAGGAGAAAAAAAGAGAAGAAAAACCTGAAAGATATTAATGTTTTCGCTATAATTCAAAATGATTCTTAAAGTGTACTTAAGATTTCAAATGTTTACATCTGAAGTGATATCACACGTAAAAGTTTTGTTCAGAGCAATTACGTCAGAAAAACGCTTTCTTTAAAATCTCCTTCGAACGCCTTTTTCATACAGTTTAAAAAAAGTTTCAGAGACGTGTTCTTTCGTTGAAAATTTACCACTAACACATAAAAATGTTTGTGTATGCCTCGTAAGTTAAGATTAAAGATTTTGATTGCGCTAATAGGAAACGAAAACGTGTGCAGGTAAATAGTTTCGCAGCAGTGGCATATCACTCACTAACTTTAGGAAAGAAAAACAATCAAGTCATGATTGAGAGCAAACCTTGCATTTTTATCGCCAGTTTGATGCTTATTGATTTTCTTCCCAAGAAAACCTTTAAGTGTGGGTGAATACACTCTATTGGCTGCTACAGATCTAAGAAAATGTGTTTTAGAATTCAGGAACTGAGGTACTTCTTCGTGGACGGATTTCTACCATAAACTAAATTTGGTCATGAATTGACATGCATTGTTCTCGCTCCAACGTATAGGTATACAGGGTGTTCCGTTTTAACCTGCAATACCTTTATTTTCGCAACCGTTAGTGCTAGATGTATACTTTAATTTGCAAAAATGTTCAAAATCAGAAGCAGAGTTGAGATATTGAAAGTTAGAAGTAAAAATAAAAAGAAGTCAAAAAATACAAAATTTAACTTTTTATGCGGGCAAGCCTAACTTATATTTCGGGAAATAATCTCCATTGAAAAATAATTCCACCACAAAAAGTTTGAAATTAGTACGACCAATACTCACCGAGATATGAAACGCAGCGTTTTGTGACTTACACCACTTTTCACTCGCCGTCAATAACACCTTTTGGGGGGAAATATAGCGGTCCACATGTGTTTAAAATTATATGTGTTCATAGAGTGTGGTTTTTCAAACTGTTCGAGGTTTTGTAGCGTGTTTTTGCGTATCATGGCATAACATTTGCATTTATATTTGAATAGCGATGAAAAATATAAATACCTTGTTTTTCTTACCTTGACGAACTGTCATTCTTCTGAAAAAGCGATAAGCTCCAATCTCATCTTTTGTATGGTCCCTTAAAACTTTGAACTGGAATATCTCTTTGAGTTTTGGTCGCACAGATGCACGTTTTTTCTGTTAGTAATAGTTTTGAATTGAGATCATTTCTCTAAATATTAGTTAGGGGACCGAGGGCCCGTATAAAAAGTTAAATTTTGTATTTTTGACTCATTTTTATTTCTGATTCAAACTTTCAGTATCTTAACTCTGCATCTGATTTTGAACATTTTTGCAGTTGGAAGTATGCATCTAGGACTAATGGTTGCGAAAACAAAGGTCTTGCAGGTTAAAACGGAACACCCTGTATATATTTATGTATAAATACATAAACATAATAAAAATTATAAAAAAAACAAACCAGACCCAAATATTTGACATGGATTTGTGGATTAAGAGTTGGCTTTGTCGCAGAAATTCCAAGATACTATTTTTATTACGGTTATGCATGAAGCAGGTCCGTTGTGTGGAGAATTATTATTAATAGCCGTTTGGAAACTTTGACTTTTTTCTTCTTAACCTCATCAAACATTTACATAATTTCTCTGTATTTCTTCATCTCTGAATTTGTTTCAATTAAAAAAGGAAAACCTTTCTATAACCAAGTAACCTGGCCACCAGGAGGGTCTTTGTTACATATTTCACCTAAACACAATGTTTTATTCTAATACGTCAATAGGAAGTATTTTTTAAAAAAAATCTAAAAAAGTTACATCTGACTCAAATACATGGAGGCGGAGCACTTTAAATGGTAATTCATCATTTTGAATTCGGCTGCAAATACGACTTTTGCACTTAGCACAGCAGTATACTGAATAGTTTCTTTTATAATCAAAGCATACAAGAGAATTTAAACTGCTAAAATTTTATGCTTCAAAATATTCAAATATATTTATTTTAAACAATCTCAATTTTTGCATACTTAAAAGAATATCAAATATTTTAATTGTAGTTGCATTCATTTAAAACTTAAACAATTATAGTTACAGGTTTACAAAATATACAGTAGATATACTTTCACTTTTATAAGTATTTTTACAACGAGGAATTTGCTCTAAGAATGAACATAAGTTACGGTTTAAAGATAATTTTCAGTAACCCGACTCCGCTCCAAATGAGAATTGTTAAATTGATACTTGTATTTCGGTACTTGTAAATTGATACTTGTATTTCGGTACTTATAAATTGATACTTGTATTTCGGTACTTGTAAATTGAGACTTGTATATTGGTTGTATAATCTGACGTAGTAGAGAAGTGTCGCCTCAGTTAAGGAAAATATGAATAGTTCGTTGAGTTTACACAAAAAAAAAAAAAAATCAATATTTATTTTAATGAAAATAACTACAAAGCCTTAAACACGTTTGCAATTAACTAATTTGCCTAAAATTTCAAGATTTTTTTAAAATTACTTTTATAACTTAACATTCATTGAGCAGTAAACGTGGCTCATCGTGGTTGGGTAATTGCTCTCAAAGTTTGGATACAACATTTAATTACGGAAAAAGTCCTCATGTAGTTGTGTGGGGTGTTAACATATGTGTTTCAATAGTACATGACGCTTTTCTACAACCACTTTCTTCACATTGCAACCACGTATTGAGTACAGCGAAATCACATTTCGTTTTGTGTCCCTAATTCTCCACAAAACCAGCAGATTTCTGTCTGTGTATACTATTCCATTGGAAACAAATCAAGTGAATCATCACCATCAAACAGCTGAGATTCATCAGCATGTCATATACTCACCAGCTTATGTGAACGAAATTACCCTCCGTCGCCATATTCGACACGATTGCATTATTATTGGTGTAAAAAAGCACTACAAAATAAATCAAAGCATGAACGCGCAGCTAAACGTGTATATTTAACAGCTATAATGAATAAATTAACATTGGAAAATAAGAGTGAATAGTTGTCTGCAAGTTAGATGTTGTGGAATTTTGTTACAAAACAACTGTGAACTTATTACGCGAGCTAACAAAAATACCTTTTCCCGGCAATGACTATATCCTTACTATAAATTAACACAGGTGTTAGCTATATGGAGGTATCAATCCCAAGTTTTGAATTTTGTTCTAGTTAGTCTTCGGGTGAGAAGGAATATGCGTTGAGCGTTACTCCCTTATTTTGTTTCCCCATGCTAAAATGGTGCTCTATATTATAAAAGATAACGTCAGAGACACAACGGACAATCCTCAATTAAAATGATGACGAGAAAAATGTACCACACACTATTAAACAACATCTTACTAAAAACTGTCTTAGCTAAATACAACAACGCTTTACATTTTTATAAAACTTCAGCGAATGCATATTGCAAAAAGAGCTTCGTTTTCTACGAAGCAATAGTCTTACTTGAGGGTACTTTCCATACTAGATGTACTTTTTGAAACATTTTTTCCCCTTCATATCTCAATGAATCATTTAAAATTTCAACCGTTACTTGGTTTTCAGTTCTTTCTTTCTTCAGCCTTTTACTTAAAGGTTACATTATTTTTTTTTTCGTCGCAAGAAGATAAACGTTTCGCATAATTAAGTTTCTTTTCATGACGCTCAAGAAATACTTTACTGAAACGTATCACCCACTCATTTTTTTCCCTCCAGAAAAAATGTATTTAAATTACTTGATTATAGCTGAATCAGTTACATTTGAAAGCAATTAACACAGATTAATTTTTAAAGGATATGTAAATTATGTCTCGAAGTTTTGATTTAAAAAAAATATTCAGTCGACGCGTTTTTTAATTTATTTTTATTTTATCTTAAATATGATTTGCTCATTGCTGGTTATCACGTTCTCGTATCATTTTAAATGTAGTTGTAGGATAAACCTTAAATTAATTTACAAAAATTTTCATTTATAACACTGAGTTAAAAACCAAAGATATACTCTTTAAATGCGGATATAATTTAGTCTCTTTTTTTATTTTGTTTAATATTTACCTTAATCTCAAACTTCAGTCAAAACAAAAGCAACTCCTTGCGCAAAGTTATTGCCTTGTTACAAATCGTTTTTGCTGGGATATGAACCCATATCCGGAGTTAACCCACAAGTGCTGTAAGAATTTCAAGTTTATCTCAATTTCATTTCATGTAATATCTCCACTCTAAAACGTGCTCGTAAAGGGTCCTTAAGTGAAGTCCGGAAGAGCTTTTATTTTAAACATTATACTAGTTGTGGTTGAAAGGTTGTTATACACAATTACCTTGGAATCTTACGCCTCGGAATGAACATCATTCGTATCATAACACAGCTTGATTCGGAACCACGCTCTTGCAGATGTTTTGCAGAGATGCCCTAGAGTCGCGAATGTTAAGGCGTATTCCACAGCTGCTCGTTACTCCTGCGTGGTATATGGACTGCTGTTTCATACTCACTGCATTATGAACGCCCAATGAGTATTATTTGGTGTCGTCAGATCCGGACTTCTTGGAGGGCAAGCAGTGGAAGTTTTGGAAGATCTCTGTAAAATATCTGCCAAAGAATGGCGCTGAATACTACTGTCTTACGATGTGGATTTTAAGACTGAAGATGTTAATGACTTTAAAGGGGGACTAATTCGGAGTTTTTCCCCCTTTTTCTTTCTTCCATCAAAGTTATTGTGTGTGACAAATATTCAGGAAAAACTAACATACTATTGAAAATAAATAACTGGGGGAGGGGAGGGGGAGTTTGCCTATTTCTTTACTACTCGGCAAAAGTGAGGTAAGAAAGACTTTAAATTAGAGATCGATAGTTTTTCCGTCAGACTATGCGATTAAGTCTATGATATTGGTACATGGGTTGCCTCTCATAAAAAAGTTACTGTCTGACAATTTGAGATTTGGCTTTTTTGCCGAAAAGCATACGTCTACTGTTCATCTCCTAGAAAACGTTCATGACAACTACATTAGGTTTATAGCTGTATATACAGAGTGTTCCATTTCAACATGCAAGACCTTTATTTTCGCAACCGTTAGTCCAAGGTGTATACTTCCAATTGCAAAAATGTTTAAAATCAGATGCAGGGTTAAGATATTGAAAGTTTGAAGCACAAATAAAATGAATCAAAAAATACAAAATTTAACTTTTTATACAAGCTCCAGGTCCCCTAAATTATGTTTAGGGAAATAATCTCCATTGAAAGAAATTACTAACACAAAAAACTTGACATTTGGCCGACCAAAACTCAGGGAGATATTCCAGTTTAAAGCTTTAAGGGACCATACAAATGATGAGGTTGGAACTTACTGCCCTTTCAGAAGAATCACAGGTCGTCAAAGTAAGAAAAACAAGGTATTTATATTTTTCATTGCTACTGCGGCTTTTCAAAAATAAATGCAAATGTTGCGTGATATGCAAACTCACGTGACAAAACCTCGAACAATTTGAAAAACCACACTCTATTCACAAGTATAATTTTAAACACATGTTAACTGCTATATTTTCCCCCAAAAGGCGTTATTGACGGCAAATGAAAAGTGGTGTAAGTCACAAAACGCTGCGTCTCATATCTCGGTGAATATTGGTCGTACTAATTTCAAACTTTATGTGTTGGAATTGTTTTTTAATGGAGATTATTACCCTAAATATAAGTTAAGGGACATGGGGTCCGTATAAAAAGTTACATTTTGTATTTTTTTGACTTATTTTCACTTCATACTTTCAATATCTTAACTCTGCATCTGATTTTGAACATTTTTGCAATTGGAATTATACATCTAGAACTAACGGTTGCGAAAACAAAGGTCTTGCAGGTTAAAACGGAACACCCTGTATAGCTTCACTAACCCCAGTGGAGATGTGTCTGATCAGAGCTAAATTTTCATTCATTCTTCACAGACAACAACATTCGTAGATGTTGACTGTTTTCCCTCTAACGTATAGCATTTAATGTTGCAAATGTGTATCGAGTCGTTCAGCTGATAAACTTATAAGAGAGTTTTAATAACGTTGGAAACTGCGTCTAATGTACTGTTCAATTTATTATTCCTTTTTTCTGCAATTTTAAGTATCTCTGAGGCTATAAGCGTAACCTGTGGTATTACAAGTTAAAAATCTTAAAATTTCTGTGTTTAAAAATCACTTGAGCATTTTTAGGCAATAGGACGGACGATTTAGGATTTTAGTTTGCAAACCATCAATATGGAATTCGGTTCAATTTCTAAGCAATTTTCTATAAGCAAAAGCATAATTCGTTCATTGAACTTCAAAAGAATGATTTCGGAAAAAAGTATAAAGTGAAAAAAGAAGCATGCTTACATTTTAACTGCTTTAATTACAGCCTTTTATGAGTTGTGGCATGAGACGCTTTTAGACATAGTAGTTGCCATTATTTTTTTTATTAATAACTACGTAATTGTGAATGTCATCGGTATGTACACTTGAAATAGGGTTATCTTTATTTACTTCTTCATTTTATTTTCTTTGTTCAATCATAGTTTAAACTCAACAAAATAATTGAATGCATTTAATTAAAGTTCGTGCTGTATGGTAAATGTTTAACAAAATCCCAAGAAAGCAGTATTATTTTCGAAGTTAATGTATTCTAAATCTTATTTTCCAAAGGACTTTCAAGAAAACTAATTTAAAAAAAAAGGACGGCTTTAAATTTGTATAGATTTTGAGCCTTATCCTTGCCACCTTTAAATTGCAAAAAAAGATAAAAGACAAGTCGAATAAAAACGTACTATTTCACTACCTAAACAGTTTTTTGTTTGCAGTCGAATGCGTTTTAAGTTTAAAAAAAAAAAAAACAGTTTATTGCTAAGTTTATAATCAGATGTTCGTTACGCGAAATTTTTAAATGTTGTGTAAGAATACTGCGATTAAGATTAAATATTCAATATGTAAACCTAGGAATATCATCAGGAAAATCACAGATAAATAGCAATATAATTTATCTTATCTTACTTATTTATGTATTTATTTATTTATTTTTAGTTATTAGTTTATGTACTTGCTAATTAATTTATTCATGAATAATTTTAGTTTATGTATCGATTAATTTATTTTAGTATAAAAAACATTAATGCCTAAAATGAATAAAAATCTTCGAGTCAAAATACTTTCCTTTAAAATTAGAATTAATAGTACCTTATACTATATTCTTATTCCCGAGTTGGGAGCAGTCGACTCAGCCTTTCATCTCTCCCGTGTGTTGATAAAATGAGTACCGAGAGTGTCGGAAGTACCATGAGTACCGGAACTTAACTCTGAGGGTTGTGTTTTCGGTTATTCACTTAACCGGAACATCTGCCTTGCATCCCAGAGCACTCAGTGTCAAAAATTGTGATTGTCACAGTAGGTCTTGGCCCTAATGGGTTATAGTGCCACTGAGTTTCGTGTTCTTAATTAATATATTGTACTATGTTCTTAATTTTCAAAATACGTAAATTTTATTTTTAGATTCACCCCCATTTAGTGTTCCAATATCTACTAAAATAATAGAGTATTATTTATTTTCAATTAAACTCAAGCGGTTTGTGTTTGAAAATGTGCCACGATAATTAAAATTTAAAAGGCAAAAACTTTTTAGTTTCAAATTTACTAAAGTTAAATTTCGGAGCATAAAAACATATGGGTTTGCAGCGAAAAATAAATTTTTAACGTATAATTTAGATTCAAATTTTTTCATAAAGTATTTTGTTTCATTCTTTTTTTTTCTTTTACATTTAAAAGAATGATTTAATTGTGCTTCAGATTTATTACTTTCCTTGGTACGAATGAAGAAGAATAAAGAAATATATCCCATCTTTGAATAATATTCATATTAATGCTTCTCAAATAAAAATTTACTTCTGGAATTAAGAATTAAAATTATATACACCATTTCACGTCAAATCTCCCAATGCCATTTGCCGTCATGTGACTCCGAGTTTGTCAATTATTTTTTTACGAATGGATATCTATGAGATAAGCCCAAATAAACTGTTTTAGGTTTTTTGAATGAAAATTGCGCTTTGGAGATTTTTAAAAAAAAATCTATTTTTGATCATTTTTCGGAGATACCGTATTGGCATGAATTTAGAAAAATCTCTCTAATTTCTTTACTTTTCAACCAATTAAGCTGAACCTGGTGTCCATTTTAAGGTAATACTTTTCTCTTTCAGTTTAAACAACAGAAAATATTCTGTGAATAGTTGAGTGTTGTCACTCCTTATCTAAAGTCAGATTTTATGCTTTTTCAATCGGGAGATTACGTACATACTATTATCTGCATAAAAAAATTTGTAGCATATTTGAATCACTCTCTTGCTATGTAGAAAAAAAGTAGAAGGGTGTTTTTGTTGTTTTCAAATAAAACAAATAAAGTTTGTATTGCAGAAAAGTCTTCTATTACTTTAAGCCCTTGTAAGCTTAAAAAATCCAAGAACTTTTCATAACAATAAATACTGGGCTGTCAAATGATA
Source organism: Uloborus diversus (assembly GCF_026930045.1). Classification (NCBI taxonomy): domain Eukaryota; kingdom Metazoa; phylum Arthropoda; class Arachnida; order Araneae; family Uloboridae; genus Uloborus; species Uloborus diversus. The sequence goes on along the minus strand of NC_072733.1, from coordinate 158,858,878 downwards.
AAAATCGATTTGTATCCATAGTTAAGCACTAAAAAGTTGTTCACTTGGGAAAAGAGTTGTGCACAAAAAACGTCCGCTTCAGACTCCATTACAATAATAATTAAAAAAAAACACTTTTGATTGAAAGTATACTAAATATTAAAAATAATAATTTAAAAAATAGTGTAAAAAATATTTCTAAAGCGTTATTTTGCATGTTTTTCGACGTACAAGATAAAAAAAAAGAATTACTATTGAAAAGTTTTCATAGCAAAAACTTGCTTGGATTACGTAACTCCTGACAATGATCCTCTACTCTTACAATACTCATGAAGCACAACTCTAGATTTCGCTGAAGAAGATTTATTTGCTGATTGAAGTAAATTTTAAAATCTCTTTAAAACTTTTGATTTTCTCCTCTTTTGATACAAAGGAAATGTGTTCCATCTGCCATCTTTTTAAAGAGATTAAACAGAAGGTACTGAAGTGAATTTTGCAAGTTGTTCTGCAATGAAGAAAAAAGTGAGATAATTTGAATTGAATTAAGAAATCGAGTTAATTTTTAAAATAACTCCTCCCTTCATTTAACATTTTATAATGGACGATGCGTCGATTCACTTTCAAAGCATTAGAAGAACGATGTGTACTCGTAATTTGTCCTACAAACTGTGTTGCTTCCATTATGAAATTAATCCAAAGAACTGCTTATACTAGTACCAGGTACAAACCTGGTCATTTTTTAATTATAGTGATGAAATCATTATCAGTTCAGAGGTTTCATTTAGTTTTACAATGGCTTCGTTGTTACCTAAATGATCTGATTTATACTCAAAGCCTTAAAAATTAATTTATTATGACTACTTTGAGGAAAAATTGAAAAAAATCCTTTTTGGTAAGAAGTACGTAATTTTTGTACTTGGTACGAGTACAAGCAATTGTATACGTTGCGTTAATAATGTAAAAAATCCTGTTGTACACACGTTATACAACCATTAAGCACAACATTATTCTTGCGCTTTGAATGTGAATCGTCACATAGCTTCCGTCGATTATAAAATATGAAATGAAAGGCATGCTTGTGCGGACTGCATTAATTAAAAAAAAAAAAAAAACTATCTCTTAATTCAACTAAAAGTCATCTCAACTTTTGTTTCTTTTTTCCCGAACAAACACAACTTACAAATTTCCTTCAATATCTTTTGTTTGATGTCTTTAAAAAGATGACAAATGGAAAACATTTCCTTTGTATCAAATCATGAAAAAATCGGAATTTTTCGCAATTTTTAAATACGTTTCAAAGAGATTTTAAAATATACTTCTATCAGCAAAAATAATCTTCTACAGAGAAATCTAAAGTTGTGATGCATGAGTACTGTAAGAGTGGAGGATCATTGTCAGGTGTTATATAAGCTAAACAAGGTAATGCCATGAAAAACTTTCAATAGAAATTGTTTTTTTTTTTTTTTTTTTTTGTTTTTTTTTTTTTGTTTTTTTGACTTTTAATATCGAAAAGAATGTCATTAGAAATGTTTTTTATACTCTTCATCTTATTATTATTCTTAATATTTAGTATATTTTCAATAAGGCGGAGGTTTTTTTCACAATTCTTTTCTAAATTGAGCAACTTTTTAGCGCTTAACTATTGATACAAATCAATTTTTATCCTTTGACAGCCCAGTATTTATTGCTCTGAAAAGTTTTTGGGTTTTTTAAGCTTAAAGAGGCTTTGAAGTAATAGAAAACTTGTATTTACTGCAAAACAAATTTTACATTTTCATTTCAAAACAAAAAACACCCTTCTACTTTTTCTACATAACAAAATAATAATTTAAATATGCTACAAAAAAAAAAAAAAAATATGCAGATCGTAGTAGGTACTCCGGAGATATGACTTATTTAATCTCCCAATTGAAAAAGCATGAAACTGATTTTAGATAAGGAGTGGCAACACTCAACTACTGACAGAATACTTTCTGTTATTTATACTGAAAGATACAATTATTTGCCTGAAACAGATACTGTTTCTACTATTCAGCTCAATTGGTTGAAAAATAAAGAAATTAGAGAGATTTTTCTAAATTCATGACAATACGCTGTGTCCAAAACATGATCAGAAATAGAATTTTTGAAAAAATTCTCTAAAGCGTAATTTTCATTCAAAAAATCTAAAACAATTAATTTGGGCTTATCTTATAGATATCTAATCGTAAAAAAATAATCGATAAAGTTGGAGACGTAACGGCACGGCCGACTATTTAATTTAGGCGATTTTACGTGGAATGATCCATATGTAAAACTGAAATACATCACTCTTAAATTTAATCTATGTACATTTTGAAAAAAAAAATATAATGTCTTTGTTTAAAATAACTAAAGCATCTTTTTTAACATCTTTGTACCAATGTATTGCATTTTGTAGAGATATATAACAGGAACTTTATGGAATTATGAGTTTTGAATCTTAGAATCGACGAAAAAGCATAATTCTTATTCATAAGTTTTAAATTATGTTAGTTTCAGTTTTGTATTTTTAAAGATCATTTTAAAAAGATGTTGTACAAGCTGAAATAAAAGTTTTGGGGAATATTTGATCCCTTGATTTGGATTCAAGGATGCTATCCAGAGTTTGCTTATCATCCTTTATATTTTTTAGTTAAAAGAAAATTCGGATTGTTCGAGATTGTATGTCCATTAAAAATATTGAGTTAAAAATAAGTTTTTGTTCCTTGAGCAAAAACCTCTAATCTGAGTATATATTACTACTCGCTTTATGAAAATAATTTATTAGTCGTAATATCGTATCAATTTAAAGAAAGTGAAAGCCCAGAAATCTACTCACATTTGAAAGTTAAGCAATCAAATTATGCAAAGTAAAAGTTTCGCCAGATAATTTTAAAAACATAACCCCCCCCCCCCCCCACACACCAAAATTGAAAATCGTTCACTATCAAAAATTCTTATTTCAATCAAAAGTTTTGCTAAAATATTTTAAAGGGAAACAAACTTCGTAAACTTAAGCTAATCCATAGGCTAAAAAGAACAAATACTCAATTTATGCTTTGTTAGTCATATTTAAGTACATAAAATAAACCTTTTTATTTCTGAGTTTCCGCTCAGACATTAAAAAAAAAAATTCTCGCTAATATTAAGATTCACTTTTTGCAACGGCGTGAAAATTTTCTATTGAGCTGTGAGCTGCTGAAGTGTATAAATAACGAAATTCAATCTCAAGAAGATCAAGGGGAAGACTTCACCAACGAATCTATCTTTCTTCATCCATCACTGTCAAGATTTGATTTCCTAAATAAATATTTTCTGCGCTTTAGAAGATGCTTTTGATTACACCTTACATAAAATAACTCTATGTAGCTTAAGGGCATTTATCATGTTTCAAATATTTTTCAGATGCATTACTTTTGTGTCGGAGAAACATTTTACTTTGAATTGTTCTCGTATTTCAAAACCGTAATTATTGTTCCTAAATGGTGTCAAATTATTGAGAGGACTACTGGTTTATCGCTAGATTTTTTCTAGCATGGTTTTTTTTTTTTTCGTAACTGTAAATGTTATCAAATTATAAATTATGTTAAATTTCGTTTAAAATATGCACTTTTCAACATTAAAAATTTATTCCTCAAGTATGAGTTTAGTTCTCAATGGATAAGACAAGTGAAAATGGAGTTAAACTCAATTATTTTCAGTTTTATACTGAGCATATGACCGTAAAAACTAAAAAGTGAAGAGTTCATAACAAAAAGCTTACATTTATTAAAATTACTATTACTACTGGTTCATTACTAAATTTGACTAGCATGTTTTTTCTTCGTAACTGTAATTACTATAAAATTATAAAGTATGTTAAATTTCGTTTAAAACATGCAGTTTTCAACATTAAAAACTTATTCTATAAGTATGAGTTTAATTCTTAATTGATAAGACAAGTAAAAATGGAGAGAAACTCAATTATTTTTAGTTTTATACTGAGCACAATTGAAGAGTGCATAACAAAAAGTTTATATTTATTAAAATTACTATAACAACTGGTTCATTGCTAGATTTTAAATAGCATGTTTGTTTTGTTTTTTTTTTCTATCATTATGACTATCATTATTTATTTATTTATTTATTTATTTATTGTGCCTGTAAATACTATAAAATTAAAAATTATGCTAAATTTCCTTGCACTTTTCCACTTTAAACATTTATTCCTCACGTATGAGTTCAATTTTTCATGGGTAAGACAAGTATGAGAGTGAAACTCAATTCTTTTCAGTTTTAAAGTGAAGAAATGACCGTAGATACACAAAATTGAAGAATGGCAAAACAAAAAGCTTACTTTTATTAAAGTGAGGAAATAACCGTAGATACACAAAATTGAAGAGTGCAAAACAAAAAGCTTACTTTTATTAAATTGTATGCAAAAAAAGTTACATCAAAAACGTTTCTTTTTGGAACTTACATTTACATAAACTTGCAATAACAGCAACAGCAACACTATTATAGTGAATATTAAAAATAAAAGTTTTAGAGCTAGAACTATTTTTGAAATACATGGTGATTATATTTAAAATTACGACTTTAAAACACTCTAACTTAAAAACTACATTGCAGAATGACTCTATATTTCGTCAGTACTGTCGGGAGTTGTGAAACTGTTTTTCTTCTTTTATCAAACAAATTTCCGAGGTATTATGACAGTTCTGGTGAAATTTCAAGTTGTTCTGACTTTATAAATTGTGTGATGAGTTATACCACATCCCACTTTGTGTCAGGCTCAAATATTAAGGGGAAAACTCCCAGCTGGGCAGACGCCCAGCAAAAAGACCTTCCCCGGTGCAATAGGCACCATGATGTCTGTGGTCTCTAGAAGACTACCAGCCGTGCCCCCCCCCCCCGGACAGTCGAACCTAAAGTGTAACGCTAAGAGGTGAGGAAATGCGAAGAAAAGTAGTTTTTAAAATATAGCGTCTTGAAATGGTAATTTTAGTCATAAACACCTAGCATAACGTTTAAAGTAACAAAAATGCTTTTAAATGTCTAGACTGCAGAATGCTGTACACGTATCAAACTACGATTTAATCGATATTTTTACTCAAAACCGTTTATATTATCGTGTTTTTCTTTTCAATTATCGATACATTTCTGAACAAACTCTTCTTTTGGTGCAATTAGAGAGAAACTTCATCGAGCAATGGAAGTAGCCAGGCGGAAGTGCTTTGGAATGACATCATAAAGTGGAGTCATAATCGCAACGTACAATTTTGTTCTTAAAAAAGTGCCACCCTTTGTCACAAAAATACAGTACACACAAATTAGAGAGTGTAAACGTTTATAATACATTTTTAACACCATTTGATCTAGTTCTTTTATTGTTTGTTGTAATTTCAGATTTGAAACTCTATGGAAAACTAAAAATATCATTAAATTTAGAATCATTGATGCCAAGGTACATTATCTTACCTCAGTGGCGTACTCACGTAGAGGTTGGCGAGAGTGGCTCTCCTCGCCAATATTATTTGAAAAGAATATTATTTTGATTATTGTTAATTTAATAGTTATTGTGTAGAAAAATTGGTTTAAATAGAACTAGAAGGGGAAGTGAAGCAATCCCTAATACTAAATTAAAAGCGGAATTTTTAACGTGTCTCCCACTCCCTGGGTCAGCTTAATGCTTCTACACACTTCTGCGTATCCGAGCTAGGAAGTAGAGAATATTCAGCCCCGAATGATCTCGTTGTATATTTCGGGAAAAGGGCGGAGGTTTTAATTCTTGAAGGGAAAAGACACATTTTAAAACCTTTTTCTCAACCAAAAAAGAATATATTCAATGTATTACTTATTGCTATCTAAAAGGAAGAGAAAACACCATCCCCTAACGTTTCCAAAGAAAAACTAAGACTGGTTTTTTAAAGCCCAACTTTTAAAAAAATCCGGAGGAGCGTCTCCCTTATCTCCAACATCTTCATACAAAAATAGCCAATGATCGAGTAACGCTCTTGAAGTCATCAACAATGAAACTCGAGATACGGCATGATAATTTGATAAAATGTTTTGGTAATGTTGAACATTTAGGGAAAGGCTTTATTGTGAGGGATAAAACTGAATTCGGTAACTTAACTCTTTTGCTAGTAAGACTGTTATTTCAGAAGAATGAAGAGACGGAAAAATTGGTCAGCAATGAACGCTATCTACTGAAGTTTAGGGTTAATCCACTGGAGGCGGGGCCGCATCATCGCTATGTGCAGGGTCGTGTAACGCATGACGGCGCGAGTCAAAAAGACGTTGAACTCCACCGATCAAAAATGCTCCAAAATGGGAAAAAAAAATATCGAACCAAAAAAAAATAAATTTTAACTTCTCATTGTTTCTAATAATAGCGGCGAAATTATACTGCTCAATTAAAACAAGCAATCCGTCTCTTGCCTATCTAAAAAAAACCTTGTTGTGTTTAAACATGGTATTTAAAATCGCAATCTTATACATTGAATTACGTGATGCTAATAAATGCATAGGGTTGGTTTGGGGAAGTGGGTCACTGGGGTAAGCGGGTCATCCCCCTAAAACTGAAATATGGATTAAAGTGTTCAAACGTTTTTGCGCTGATCATGTTTTCATCTCAGTGATTGGTTTTGCATACATTTGGGTGTGATGAAATTTTTTTCTAGCTCATATCACTTACTCAAAAAAAAAAAAAAAAAGAGATTTTTTTTTTTTTTTGCAAGTTCAAGCAACTTTTCTCAGAGAAGTGATTCCAGGTTAGTTTTTATTATTTGTTCATGATAATTAATTTTTCACGCATAGTTTAACTTAAAGTTCATACAACAACAAGAATTTTGGCATACAATATTATTAATAACTGCTTAAGAGGAGGGGTCTGACTTACCCCGTAAATTTTTGTTATAAGGGGTAAATGAGTCTCCTCACTATGGGGGTTAGTGGGTCCCCCTATAATAATGGGGATTTAAAAATCAAAAGCAACTCTGATTAAATATTTGTATTAGTGAAATACAAGACAACTATGATGACCTAGTAGGAATTGATAGCTCAGCTACAAAAATTGCCCAAGCTGGTGATAATCTATTTGTTAAACTTACATCAAAAAGAACCATAAAGTTGGAAGTTGATGATACAAATAAAAGAAAAAACTGTTGCAAGAACGAATATAAATGGTGAGTTTTTATTGGCCTTGTGCAGAGGATGTTGAAATTATTATTGAGAATGAAGTCCAGTATGATGATAGTTTTTCCTTAGCAAACTTTAAACAGACTCAGCCTTTTAGTGTTTACAGTTTCTTTTTCAGCTTATAGTTTTGGTTACTTTACCGAAATCAACCTTCATCAATTGTATTACGCTTATTGCATTGAACACACCTTTTTATGTTAAAAGTAAAATAAGTACCAATAGGCTTACAATAAATTTCACAGATGTAATTGTTTTGTTCACAGATGTAATTGTTCATACAGATTTAAAAGACAATAATTATCTCGTAACCAGATGAGTTTACGAAAAATAATTCATATTAAAGATGTGCGTACTTTATTACGTAAAACCTCCTTACTCCTTTTTTTTACATATGCTTGATTTGAATTAAAATAAAGGGGGATGGGTGACCCACTAACCCCTTACTACAGGGTAAGAGAGACACCTATCTGATTTTTTTAATGCAATTGTTATGAATATTTAGAGCATTATTTTAGAAAATAATGATAACTTTAGTCATTAGTAATGTCTACGATAAAAAAAGACAATAAGTTTACATTTTTTCTTTCAAAACTTTTTGTGTAAGGTTTCAAAAACAAACTTTTCTCAAAAGGGGTCCCACTTACCCCAACCAACCCTACATTAGCATTTTTTCTTCCAAACGTAGAGCCGAGAATGCTTATTTTGGTAAGTCTTTAATGCACATGGTTGAGAAGAGCATACGAGGCGTAAGACATTTGCTATTCCCCATTTTGGTTCTTGCGGTGAATATATTGCATTACAATTTGTGTAATATGTCTTTTTGTGATCTTTTATTGTTGGTGGTAATTCGACTGCTTCATGTTATCACACATAAAAATATACTGTAAGACCATTTGCATATTATTTAATTTTAAAAAAATGTTAATTTTTTAGTTCCGAAAAGTAACGACTCGACCATAATGATTCAACTCACCCCTCACCCCCCCCCCCCCCCGCCTTTTTCTTTAACTATTTATACATTGAATAAATTTTAAAAAAGAGCTTTGAACAGAGTGTTTGTTTTACATATTTCATTCAATGCCTTTTTCACGATACAGAAAAAAAAAGAACTTTTGGTTTTCTGGAAAGGATTTCAGTTTAAAATTTTTAAAGTGGAGTATCCTCTACATTATTTATTTCAATTTAGAAATATAATTAGGGCCTGATCACTGATTATGCCAAATAGGCCATGGCCTACGGCTCCCACTGTTTAGGTGCCTCATAATGAATGAAAATGTTTTAGTCAATGACTAAAATTGTAAGGTTTGACTACTGGGGGCCCTGAAAAAGTGTTTTTCCTAGGGTCTCCCGGTATAGTTATCGGACTCTGAATATAATCAGTATACCCTATTTGTTGTCAAGTTTTGACAGGCATGAAAGTTTTATTCATTATTCGTCAATTAGACATTAGCAAAATATTTAGAGCGGCGTAAGCTTTGATTTATAAAATATTTTCTTTGCCAACATGCATTTAGCAAATCAGAGGAGCTACTGACTCGAAGTAACTTCGAGATATGAAGTACAAATGAACACTATATTCCAAAAATAAATATTTAAACACTTTTTTTAAATAAATTAGGTTCTTAACCCTTTTTCTTTTCTCTCACATCATATTTGTCTGAAAAACATCCAGCTGTTAAACATATTTTCTCCGAATGTGACGGCATAAAGGCGCTCAAAAGACATTTGCACGACGGCGCTGATCAGACTTGGCGTTGGCCTGACTGGAGGTTGGAGGAAAATTTCAACTATCAAAATATCTCTATACAGCCTATTGCTTCGTTCAAATGTAGAAGCAATTTTCACCCGCAAATCTTGACGGGCGATTTTCTAGTCGTTAAAGATCAAGCTTTAATTTCAAAAAAAAAAAAAAAAACTCAAGAAGAGTCCCCGAAAACTATTCCCCAGAACATCATCGGATGTGGACTAAAATTGCGCTTTAGCAACTTCAATTTCCAAAAATTACCTGTCCTCCAACATTACCGAAGGTGGCCTGCAATCACATTTTTTACACTCCCCTTGAAAAAGCATTACAAATTTCCTGAAAGGATCATAATCCCATATCTTCCTAACATCACCAAAAATCCCCTGAAAGTTTGAAAAAATTCCTGTGGAGAACTCCCGACGTCTTCCCTAAGGAAATCGACGGTAATCTACAATTGCGCTACTGGAGTTTCAGTTTCGAATAATTCAATTCTCTAAACTTCTCTTTCCCCTAAAACTAACATTACCACCAAGATTGTCTGAAACTGCGTTTTAAAAATAGCAAATTCGAAAATTTACCGGGGGATATAACAATTTAGTTTTTATTGCTAGTACATAGGTGTGGTAATTATTCCCTCGTAAACCAGATCCTCAAGAAACACATACACGCTCTGTACTTACATGGGATGGGCATGGATGTCCCCATGACAATGTTCCAATGAATGAATCGTCTTTTCCTTATGTCATTGAATTTTTTGAGAGTTTTTAAAAATATGGTATTAAAAAATGTCTTCAATTGTTCACATTTGTCCTAAAGGGGGGCACATGTGAACAGAACTGGGGCACATATGAACACGATTAAAAAAGGCAAGGCAGGTATTTTTTTTTAAATAGAAACTTAATATGAATCATATATGTAAAAAAGAAAAAAGAGAGAGGGGGCACATGTGAATTTTTTTTTCATTTCATTATTTTTCAAAAAATATTATCAATTTCTCAGAACAAAGATGTCCATATGATTGAAAAGTCTTTTCTTTGATTTTTTTTTTTTTTCAAATTCGTTACAAAATTCTTTCTTTACTTTATGGTATTTTTAATAAAACGTCTTCAATTGTTCACATGTGCCTCTTTAGGGGGGTACATGTGAAAAAGTCTGGGGAACATATGAACACTTTTGAAAAATGTAGGACAAGCAACATATTTCAACGAAAAACTCTTTAATATGAAACATATACATATATACCAAACCCATTGAAGGGTTTGTAATCTATATTGTGTCACACTATTGTGCAGAAAGTGCGTAATTACGAAAATATTTTTTCCGAACTATATAACTCTGCTCACTGTCAAGTTTTAAAGTTTCGTAGCATGTTCTAATTATTTGATAGACAAAGAAAAAACATATAAGACTAAACAAATACAAAGAATATTTCATTGTGTATAGATTATTGCTATATATTGCGTTTAAGCTTCATACAGAATATGATTATGAATTTTAACATTATTTTAAACTTCAATTTTTAATTAAATGAAAATATTTTGTGTTTTTAGTTAATATAAGCATCATATAACACTAAACTCTTAACCAACAAATTAGTTACAAATAAACTTAAAAGAAAACGGTAATAAAAATAAATAAATAAATATTTAATAAATATATAAGCATCATATATTTATTAAATATTTATTGCTTATATTAATATTTATTAAATATTAATATAAGCATCATATAACACTAAACTCTTAACCAACAAATTAGTTACAAATAAACTTAAAAGAAAACGGTAATAAAAATAAATAAATAAATATTTAATAATAATAACAACAAATAACAATAAATTTGCAAACTGATTATAGAAAAATAACAATTATAAACATTTACACATTTTTTTAACACTTATAATACCCTACACTGATACTAATATAACAGAGAAGATATGGGGGCTGTTCACACGTGCCTTTAAATGTTGTGTTCACAAGTGTCCCATCATCTACTATAGAATTAACTTGCATAAATAAAGAATTATTAATTAAATTTAAAAAATAAACATTGTCATAAATGTATTTGGATGTTCATATAATGGTTCGCAATAATTCAGTTCAGCTTATTTGATAGCTTAAGATATGTTTTTACTTGAAGAAGGCTGATAAATTTACATCAGTATCTGCTAAAACAAAGAAGTTGTCGCCGCAGGAACATAAACTTACTCCTTGCTCTAAAAGTTTGGCCAAGAAGTATGCCTGCTTCTGCAATTACTTGAGAACTTTTCAAGATTTTTTTTCTTGACGTTACCCCACTAAAACATACCATGTTCACATGTGCCCCCCTTTTTCCTACTAATTACATTGAAGGATTTGTAACCTATACTGTATCAGTTTTAATTGTATAAAAATTGCTTCAATAAGTTTTAAAAAAAATCCGTAACACATACCTCCTCACTGTCAAATTTTAAAGTCTAGAAGTCTGTTCTGATCAATGCATAGACAGGAAAAAAAAATTATTCGACTAAATAGTACACAGAGTTTTTGATGATTTAAAAACTATTTTAACTATATATTGCTTTAAAGTGTTGTACAGAGTAGGATAATGTATTTAAGGTAGAATCTATGTCAATTCAACAAGGGGCGTACCTTGATGAACTCGGATATTTTTTAATTTAACATATCGTCACCTAAGAGCAGCAGGAGGATATCTTAGTGTTATTCCTGGGATTAAATGTCTTACTGTTGCTCTGAGGCGAAGATACGTTAAAATTTATAAAAAATTAAGAAATACTTTTTTTGAGCAATCACGATTGCTTATTGCTTTCATTTGACCGTCCTTGATGTCCGTTTCCTTTTTCAGAATGTACCAGGGGCCTCTGCAGCACCGCCGTCCACCGGAGTTCGGAGCTGCTGATCTGGTCCCAGCCTCCACTAGTAGCACTGTCCACCGGAATCCCTTCCTCCTAGGCGGTGGCGTCCATGTCCTGCATACACACACTCCTACATACACACACGTCTACACACAAACAAGTCCTTACACACATACACACATGTAACCGCCCAGCAGGAGGGGCAGGCTTGGAAGGACATGTGAGCCGTTTCTAGAAACAATAGCCTCCAATGAGTAGGGACCTGTCGCAACTCGTGATTGCGAAAAACATAATTCGAATTCAAAGTGTCGAATTCAAATTAGATACACACACACACAGATGGCGTCTTGGGCATCATTCCTTCCTTCGGCAAAATCTTTAAGTTCTTTATCTCTGGAACGGTACAACATATTTTGCTGCGGTTTGTATATTAATATTACAAAGGGGATAGGGGAACTGTTCACATGCGCCCCTAATTGTTGTGTTCACAAGTGCCCCATCACCTACCTTAGAACTAAGATGCAAAAACAGAAAATTCTTAACTGATTACAAAAACTTAAACATTGTCATAAATTTGCTCGAATGTTCACGAAATGGATTACAATAATTAAGTTTAGCTTTATAGTTACTTAAATACATGTTTTCACGAGAAAAAGACAGTGAGGAAATAACATACAACCCCTGCTAAAACAAAGAAGTTGCCACCAAAGAAACATAACATGGCTCATAACTCTTAAAGTTTGGCCAAGAGGTAGGACGTACTGCCCTTACTTAAAAATTGTTCAAGATTTTTTTGCTCATATCCTTATATCCACGTAAAACTGTCGGGCAGAAAGAAAGAAAGAAAAATTAAGTTTCGAAGTTAAGAAAATAAGATCAAATTTCTCCAGTAAATGTACATTGAAAATTGGAATACGTAACCCTGTTTTATTTTTCTTTCTAAACTTATCTTACTCATCCTCCTCCATTTTCTTCTAGGGTATGTTATCATTGCACAGATCCAAAAGTATGTCACTAAAGTTTTTATTAAGTGATTTTGAGTGATTGCCTCAAGAGCCGTTTTCTGTACCTCATAGAAGACCATACATCATACTTAAAAACGCCAGAAAAGAAGGCGAGATTTTGACTTTATCTAGAAATAAGTATGAAACATCGATACCCTCAAGAAAATAGCCCTACTTTAAAACAAATTCTTATTTCTACATTTGACGTTTTTAAAACTTAAATAAAGGTTTAACTGAACACATTATACTGATAACTGCATTTTGTATTGCGTGTTTAGTATTTGTATGTTTTGCCTATATATTTTTGCTCATATTTCAAAACTATTCTTATTTTTTCCTCCTTCATGCAAGGGAATTCGGAAACGAAAAGCACAATATGAAATATTAAAAAAAAGCAAAACTAATAACATTAATAAATAGATAAAACAAAAAAATAATAAATGAATGCATAAACTCTTTTTATGCTTGCGAAAAGAGCAAACGCCTGTATTTATTTCTAAAAATATTCTTATTTTTCCCCCTTCATGTAAGGGAATTTGAAAACAAAAAACAAACAAGGAAAAAAAATAATAATACTAATAAATAAATGAAACAGAATAGTAATAAATGAATAATTAAGCTCTTTTTATGCTTGAGAAGACGTTTGTATTTATTTCCTGAAATTGCTGAATTTCATTGGTCAGAGCGCAATATGAATTACGTGCCTCGCTGTCTACCAGTACAAAGCGAATAAATCTGACTTTAAGGAAACGGTAAAAGGACACTTAGCAATCTTGATCGCTTAAAAAATAAACAAATAAAACGAATTCAGTATTTCAAAATTGCTATAACTTAATAAATTTTTACTGTTCAGATCAATTTGTATTTTTCATATTTAAAATATTAACGATTTTTTATGCTAAATTTTACATTTAAAAAACAATATCTTTTACTGTTATATGGTCTAATAAATATTCATTTCTTAACTTTCAGGCAGGAAAAAAAAACTTACTTTCATACTTTGGACATTGAAAAGATACTCAATATCCATTTTGAGTATCTGTGTTAAATCAAACTTGGAATTATATAACAATTTATTCTTTCATAGTGAGATGCTAATTATTGTATTTAATTTTTTTTTTAAAGGAAGTTTTTTTGTGCATTTGTCAAAAAATTATAAATATTTCTAGCGATCCTGAATGAGGAGAATCGAAACGTTTGAAAATCAATACTTTTAAGTCTTGTTGTTCTTTATTTTATAAAATGATTAAGCCCAAACTACGCAGAAATCAAACTAAAACATGATTTTCGCGTGGGAAAAACAGAAGTTCATTTAATCCTTTTTGAACTTATTAAGCTACCTTTCAGAAGCAGCTGTTTTCTGCCAAAACACAAAAGGACAAAATGTTTTATTGTGGGATGTTTTTTTTTCTTTCTGTTTTGGCGACATAACTCTGCCCAATAATAGAAGACAGAAGTGATGCATAAAAAAATCCTTCAATGCATCAGAGAATTATCTAGACAATGAATATTTTGGTTTAAGTCGGAAAATTAACTTAAAATTTATTCCCTGCGGTTTCTCAAATCAACCTTGCACTTTAACAAAACTTCGTTTTTGATTTAATCAGTGGTTGAGTTCGCTGATGAAAATAATGACGTTATGTGTTCAGGATTTCATTAACACAGTCAAATGCGCAGATGGATAGCAAAAGAAGGAGTAGATGCTTAATATCTTCGACATTTTTATCATGCAATTGGTTTTGTTTTTCTTTTTTTCTTAAATAAAATAGAGTTTTTACAGTGCCTTTTAAAGAAAAACACACAAATTGCTGACAAATATCAAAGGTAATTTTCTTAGTCGAAATGAAGTTTTTTAGGACAAAATTCCACTTCATAGAATGGTGAGAATAAAATGGGTAAAAATAGAATGTTTAATTGTTAAAAGTACCTACACTGCAAAAATAATTGTTGTTTTTAAAGTAATATACTGTATTTTCAAACAGTTTAATACTGCTTTGCTAAATAACAGAGAAAAACAGTAAAACTGTTTCAAATTGCGCAAAACGATGCGCAAAAGGTGTTTCCTTTCATCCGGGAAGATAAACGAATGAATTCGAGGTATTGATAGCCATGTTAAGGCCGATTCACATGGCGACCGATCCGTCCGCCCGTTCCGATTTATCGGACGTGACGGATAGGTGTGAAAATACTGCAACATTCATACTAGCTCCGTCCGATAGCGACGTGAAGGTGTTCACCCCGCTAGGGGTGAAGAGCGCGGATCTAATGCCGTTCTTTTGTCGCTCTCCTAATCAAAATAAAATTAACAAGAAGTTATAAGCGATGTTGCTGTGATTGCAATAAGCCTTTTAAAAATACATTATTGTTTGTCACGAACGTCAAGCGAGCGGTTAGTAGGATCACTCTGAACGTTTAAAAGAATTTGGGGCAGTAGAAATTAAAATGGCCGAATGATAAGGGTAAGCAAGTAGTGTAACAGAAAATTTATCAAACTTCTGTCTACAACATCTCTGTCAAAAACGTGTCTACACACCTCCCCCACCCTCTTATATTTAATAGAATTTAAGAGAGAAATATTATTATTATTATTATTATTATACTTCTTTTTTCTGAAAAACTTGTTGGTTGAAGTTTTAGCAAAAAAGTAAAAATTGAATGAGAATTGTACATAAAAAAAAAGCATCTGTACAACATTCCACTCCTCCCTCCTCCCCCCCTGATCTTCAATACAATATATGAGAAAAAGATTAAATGTTCAAATATTTTGAAAAAACTTGCTGGTTGAAGTTTTCGCAAAAAAGTAAAAATTTAATGACAACTATACATAAAAAAATCTATTTAGTTTGAAATTAATCTAGGCATGCAACAGATGAAACTTCGATTCGATGCTACTACAATAGGTGTTGATATTTCATATAAGTTCAAGCTAGAGCACTCTTCGTCTCTTTAAACATTTAAGGGGACACTGGACGTTCAAAAAGAAGAAATTTTTGTCACATTTTTGAAATTTTAATTTTTTGAATTTATTTGAATATGAGGACAATTTTGTGAGTTTTGTTTTATTTATTATAGTATAGAGAATGACTTAAAATAAGTTTCAGCGCTGTGAAATCAAAATAATTACGCAAGGGACTTTTCAAAGTTTTGTTAAGTATGGTTAAGGTTATTTACATTTTTTTAAATAATTGATCTTCTAATTAAAATTTTTTAATGAAAATTTATAAATAAGTTTGTACCAAGGTTTAAAGTTTATGGTTAAAATTTCATGCAAATCCATCAATAATTAAAAAAGTTTGTTTTCAAGGTCCAGTGTCCCCTTAAAAAAATTTTTGGTCTAATATTTCAATCGTTTAGTAATAACTGAGCGTTATATGATTAGGTCCGGACTTTGATGGCCTAAAAAATCTATAAAAATGCTCTTAAGAACTGAAAAAATGTTGTTAAAAATAGCAAAAAAACCCCCTTAAATATATAAACATTGTTCTTTAAATAAAGGAGTTTTCTCTATATTTTAACATGGATTTTCACTTGAATTACTATTTATTTCTTAAATTTACAAACAGTGTTCTTAAAATATTTATATTGAGATAAATTTGGGTACAAATTTCCTCTTTTTACGATTCAGGATGATCGATAAAAAACTTTGACTTCTTCAATTTGTTGTTGGATTCTTAAATATGTTGCGTAACTAAATTTTTACTGGGAAGTGAGCTAAAGCATACTCTTAAAATGGCAAAAGCTACAAAAGAATTCGATTATTATATTTACCAGAAATCCAAAAAAGTGACAAATTTTGAAAATGTCAGGATATTTCTGACAAAATAGCACATATTATATTCATGAATAAGTTCGTGGCAAAGCCTATTTATTCAAAAGTTTGAAAAGTCCAGCAAATGTTTAAGACAGTTTAATATCACTAGGATCTGACAACATTTTAACGCGTAACCATAAAAGATTTAACTTGCATGATTTTTTTTTCTTGGTTAAAATATGATTTGCTTCATCACATTTCGAAACAATGACTATTCAAACAAAGATTCAAAAACTCTACTGATTAATTTCAAAATAATAATAATAATAATGGGTTTCGTTAATGGTCCCACTGCCAATGTTTAGCGTTAGAAGCTGGTTTTGCAAGTTACTATGAGCTGTAGAATTATTTTTTAACGAAAAAACAAATTGCAAAACTAAATTTTCACGTAATTATATCTAATTAAGCATTCCACGCAAAATAAAGATAATTGAGCAATAACCCTCATATAACTTCTAGGCATTCTCATTTTGAAAAACATCAACTGTCTTTTGAAAAATAACCACAAATTTTGTACGAAACTAGCAGTAAACAAAACGAGAAATATTCCCGCAAAAGTAAAAACGGCGTCTCTCCTTTGATTGGCTATCACATTCGCTCCCCGAATCGGACGGCCGTCAAAATCCAGCATCGCCAGAACGTGACGGGAGCCGAGAAATTCGGCGTGCTGTCATGGCAACGGATTCCGAAAACCAGTTTGGCAGCAAAAATATCGGAACGGACGGACGGTTCGGTCGCCATGTGAATTGGCCTTTAGTAATTTTTCGGGGGTGTGCTGAGACAGGACTGATCAGCTGTAATTCAAGTTAAAGGTAAGTAATAGTTATATTATTCATTTCCTTTTCCTCAAAATGTAGTTTTCTTTATCATCGATGATGTATGTAAAATAATAGTGAGTATTTTGAAATCATAATTCGTATTCCAATATTCGTTGATGTTGACTTCGCAGTTTCTTTTAGTTGCTAAGTTGTAGCGATTGTTTTATAGCAAAAGTCCGAGTAGTTGTTGTGATCCTGAATATTTTACTGCACGTATGATGGTTTTTAAACATTTTCTGAAATTCAAATTTGATTTAAAAATAAATCGATTTTTCTTGATCGTATTTAAAGTTATTAGAACATTAGACTTTGTTTACGATTATATTTTGTGTTATATAGGATGTGAGTACTTAAAAATTTAAATTCTTATGTTTTCTAGTAAATTTTTAGCGTATCGCGATTGTCTTCTTTCTTCTTTTTTTTCTTTTTCTTTCTTATGTTCAGTTTTAAATTCTTTAACAGTTTGCATTTAAATATTTTATTTATAAACTTTACGCTATAGCGTAAGTAACTTTTATATCCTGTACATAGTTCGATGAATAAAATGTAAATAAATAAAATAACAACGTAACCGAGAGACATGCAAACAGTATCAAATTTACTGATATTTTTTGTTGAAGAATTTGCCCCTCTGGAAATACAATACTCTGATGTCTGAACGACTCAAAATTCTCTGAAATCTGGAGCCAGCTTTCATACTTATAGAACAAAACTAAAATAACAATTATTAAAAAAATCATCAATGAAGCACTCAAAAAAAAAAAAAAACTAATAAAAATAAGCATTTTTAGATACAAACACGAAACCCTTGTGTTTTAAAAGTTTTATATTTGCGTCAGTAGGAAATTAAAGTTTTATTTCAGGAAAAGTGCACTAGTACCATTGAAACTTGTGAACCTAAAAATAATTTTAGAAACTATATTCAAAGGCACTCGATGGGAGGTCACGGGAAGTTTCGATGACCTCCCCAAAATTGCCTTATTGGGAAAACTTTGCCGATTCGGCAAATTTGGGGACATAATTGTAATATTCAAAGGCACTCGATGAGAGGTCACGGGAAGTCTCTATGACCTCCCCAAAATTGCCATATTGGGAAAACTTTGCCGATTTGGCAAATTTGGGGACAGAATTGTAATGTTGGAATTTTTGAATTCTCGAATGTCCAAATTTCATTAGATATTGTACTTAACTGTGCGTACTTAATGTGTGCATGCACCAGTATTTTATTAATCGACAAATATGTAAGTTCCGTTCGACAAATTGATATTATACGCCTTCCCAGCATATTTAAGTTCAGATCGTGCATGGCTATAATTTAAAATTTTCAGCCTTTCATTTCTGATCAGGCAGTGTTGCGTTCTCGTCAAAAATACAACTTTTTAATTAAAAATAGAAAATTTACGTTATTATGCATTGTTTGTCATATTTTATTTACCTTGAAGGACATGCTCGTTTAGAAAAGTAAATGCTCGAGAACTACAGTAGAATTTGAAACTCTTGTAACCTTGAACTCGTCAGTTTCCTTACATTTTAACTTTAAGAACCCTTTGAGTCTTAAAGTTTGGCGTCAACGTGCTTATGCTGAAGAAAAAAACTATATTATAAAAACTGAAAAGTATGATTCTGTACTTCACTGCATATAAAAAGTAAAAATATGTCAGAGTGTTATCCGTGTAAAATGGAAAAATCGGGGAATTTCGTTTAAACCTGTAACGGAGATTCAAGCCAAAGCCGGGTAAGATCTTTTGCATTTAAATGCGATGGGTTCCTTAGCAGTTGAGTTCTTTAGGGGGAAGGGGATTATTTTCACAATAATAGACAATTTTTCAAAAAAGTGAGGTTTTCAAATATTTTGTCAGGTTTCAAAAAAAGAACAGAGAGATTTGCGGGAAAGATCCGATTACGGAAAGGAAATTCTGAACTCCCGGTTTGAAATTTACCTTAGCGACCAAAGCATAAGAATCGAAAAAACCAACAAATCCTCCAGTTAACAAAGTAGCGTCATAGAACACTATAACTCAACATTAATGAATGGAATTAGGACACTTTTAAATGAATCTGGTGTGCCTAAGCAGTTTTGAGCCGAAGCAGCTATGTGCTTCCACTACTTACGAACTAGAGCGGTTTTAAAAAGAAAAACCAGAACCTTTTTTGAGCTATTTGAGGGAAGAAAGTCATCTATTAAACACTCCCGTGTTTTTTGGTTGTATTTCGTATATTGGAATTCCAAAACAGAAAATAAACAAATTGGATATGAAAGCTAAACAGGTAGTCATGGCAGGATATGCGTTTCATACGAAAGGTTATAGAATTTGGGATCCCGAAATTAGCGAAGTGACAGAAACTCTGAATGTTTAATTCGATGAAAATAAATTCTGGGCGGGGGAAAAAAACAGGAACGGGAAACAGAGATATACAGTTTTTTTTTTTTCACTACTGAGTAAATCTGTAGTAGAAGAAGAATATCCTGAAAATCATAAAATAGCATGTTGTGGGTTAAAGAAATACCAAGGCAAAGTATATATTGACACGACGGTTCTAAAATCCGAATCGCGAAGTCGAGGTTTATTCTTCTGAAAATAACATTGAATATGACCCAAAATATTTTGATTTCACTTGTGATGATAATTTAAGAAAAGTATCAGATTCGGATGAAGATAGGGGGGATAATTCAAGTAAGCTAGAAGCTAACATTTCCGAAGATGTAATTCCTTCAAATTTGAAACAAAGTTTGCGAACGCCAGAAAGTGAAGATTGGCAAAACGCAACAGAACAGATGAGAAGAACGAAATAATGCGCTTCAAGGCCAGACTAGTAATTTTAGGTAACCGCCAGCTATAAGGGGGGGGGGGGGGGGTACTTTTCGCAAGTGTTCTCTCCAGTAATTTCCTTTCCTTTGGTTGAGGCTTTCTTTTCAATTTTTGCGTATAAGCTACATTGGGTCCATTTTCAAGCAAATGTTTGCAATGCGTATCTATATGCGGATTTAAAGGAGGAGATTTGTGAGACAACCGAAGGGTTTGATGATCCATGAAATCTAAATTTTGTCTGTAAATTGAATAAATCATTGTTATTCTGATACAGATTACGCGTCAAATCACGACGACCGGATTCCAATGCCGGGGGGTGGGGCGCTTGTAGTGTTTTTGGATAGGGTACGAATAATATGGTGTACATTCAAACAAAAATGCGTAGCACTGTCAACGATGGAAGCGGAGTATATTTCAATTAGTGAACAATCTAAGGAAGTTATGTGGATTAAAAAAATTTTAAATGAGTTAATTGGCCATGAAAAGAGTTCAAAATTTTAGATTGATTAATAGTACTCTGCACTGTGACAATCTAGTTGCGATCGATTTTTCTAGTTCTGCAAGAAAAAATTGCAGAACTAAGCAGATTAATGTGGGGTACCATTTCCTAAGGAATTCGATTGACAAAAATGAATTTGAAATAAAATTTGTTGAGAAACTAAAAATAATTTAGCTGATTGTTGCACAAGACCTTTTTCAAATTTACGAAAAGCTTGAATTGTAATGACATTTATTTTTCTAGAGTTTTTTTTTTTCCTGAAATGTTTCAATTATTCCATTATGTTTAAGCTATAATTTGTGCACACAATCGGATGGCCTATAATATATTTTTTATTCATTTCTTATAGTATATTTCATTTTTTGCGTGTGCTGGCTTGCCAAGAAGGGGGTATTTGCTAGCGAATATTTTATTCCTGTCACTCCAGCGCACGGAAAAAAAAAACAATTGTATTTGATTTCATTTTGAATTTATGCCCCGTGATATGGTTGCGTTTAGGTATTTCGGAAAAATTTAAACTATAAATTTCATTCTAGCTCCCTGAATTTACTTCATTTATATTTATTCACTAATGCAATTTCATTTCTTTCAGTTTAGTGGTGTGCAAATGTAAAGAACTACGTAACTTGTGACCAGAACTGAATGGCAGTCTTTATCAAGATGGCAGTTCGCATTTGTGTTCCGCTTGGAATTTTAAAGAAGCCTCTAGTTTGAATGATGTTGCGATGATTCACTTTGTGACATGAATGCCGGCAACGGAAAACGGAAGTTTTTAAGTATGTCTTTTCATTTATATTTTTGTGTTTTCGGATATAATTTGTAATCACCAATGCTTTTGAGTTTTAGAGCGTTCTTAGCCACTGAAGCCTATCCTACGGTCTGCGTGCCGTATTGGGGCCCCTGAAGCTGATTTTTGTGGCCCGTTGTCAGGTTCTATGTTATAATCAAGAACTATGTATTGGAACAAGATAAACTATTTTATTTTGTTTTGATTGAAATGTGATCGGTCATACAATTCATTTGTCTGATTTTTTTTAATTTGTAATTTAATATTAGATTTTACGGGTAAATGAATATTATCACTTAAAGAATCACCGGAATACAGAAATTTCTGTTGCTAGAGCTAAATTAGACGCACATTTCTTTCATTATTTTTTAAAAATTTTCCAGTAAATTTTGGAACATTGATTCTTTGTTTTTACATGTTATTAAAATCGAAGGAACCAAAACAGAATGCTAAAAGTACGATGTATTACAGCTTATGAAACTTTTTTCGCATATTCAGACTTGTGTGACACTTATCAAACAAAATTATTGATTATTTTTGTAAATTATTGTAAATAAAAAGCAATTATTTTGTAAATGTGAGCATGTTTAAATCTACAGTTAAAAGTGGTGCGGTCTTCTGGCAAAGTATTTTCAAGAAGGGTAGCATTGTTTACAACAAAGACGGTGGGTCAAATGTGGACTTACAATTTCTCAATGATTAAAACTGGCCCTACCAGATTTACTCTTTTTTGACATGTTTGACAATTTATTATTTTGTTAAAAACTTTAAACTTTTCTGACCGATTTTCATTTTTTACTGAATTGACTTTAACTAGCCATCTTGATTTTGGGAATATAGAATTGTTTCTTCCATATTTCAGGTAAACTCTGAAAAATTTAAAGATAAATTGTCTAAATCCTCTCTAAAGAAATGCCCCTTAAAAAAAAGTCGCTGGTGGCTTAAATGGGAACATCGATAGCTGTTCAAAACGGGGTTCGGGGCGGGGGGGCGTCGCCATTTTGAAAGACATAGAATATAAATGAAACATTTTAAATTATGCTTAAATATTAAGAGATATATAAGATAGAACGTTCTTACGGTATTACTTTATTTCAACTCAAATGACTCTTTATTTGATTCCTTGGTACTGAAAAAAGCTCCAAAAAATTAAATTTTAATAATATAATAACACAAATATGTAATAAAATGCATAAAAAAATATTTTAAAAATTTAGTAAAATATTTCACATTAAGAACAGACAGAGTTCTAAATAATTATTTTACGTCATACTTTGTTTCATATTCAGATTTCAATAATGGGCAGCTGTCAAAGAAAAAGAAGATGAAGCTGGTATCAGTTGAACATAGCTCGAGCTGTTAACAAGTGTTGGAAAGGAATATGGGTTACCAAAAAAAGAAAAAACATCTACGGTTTTAAGTGCTGCTATAGAAACTCGGGGGGGGGGGGGGGGGGTTAAAAGAGGCTAGATACAGTATTCATTGTTTTAAATGAATACCTAAATATTTCCCAATTGGTTGTCCTAAACGTCGACCTTGCTCCATTTTCTAAAAAAATAATACTCTACCTCATTCTAATTATTGTTTTGAAGTAAACATATTGCAATCCGATAATCTGGAGCCTATTATAAGAAGAAACTAGTTTCAAGTTTTATCATCCTTAAAACATTTTTATTTTTTCTTTAGGCCAAGATGTTAGCTTTCCCATTTTAGACAACTTTCCGTTGCTTTTTTTTTTTTTTTTTTTTTGAATTCTTGACTTATAAAAGGAGTTATTCTCCCGATCACTTCAATTAGCTGATCGAAAAAAATAAATATTATTCTTAATCAACAGTCTCATATGTAATTACAAAATCCTTAAAAAATACCGAAAACTACAAGGATTTTTTTTTTTAATTGTATTTCAGAAACCAGTATAAGTGCATTTCTTTACATGGAAGAGAAAATGTAAGATATTATTATCTTTCTTTTTTGAGTTCTTATGTAAAGTATTCAGATTAGATCTACTTTAATTAGACATTAATAACCACCGTTACGCTTGCAAATTGCTGCCAAAAGGTTTTCTTCTCCTTAAAACAACATATTTACCGCTCAACTGATTCCTGAAATAAACGGTTCAATTACAATTTAGGTATATGTTGAGCGGTTTCAAAATAAAAGCAACTCCCAAGGCAATTTCAGATCATTCAGAGTCATAATTTTATTCATTTTAGGGCGTATTTTTATACCTACGTAATTTGATTTTTCCATGTATGTTTTTTGATGTCCACGTTTTATGAGAGTTTTATGAGTTTTATGAGATTCTAACAATTTTTATTTTAACAGATACTTTCATAATATAAGTTCTAATGATTGCAACTAAGTCGGCAAAGATGTCACAAAGAAGAATCAAGTTCGTGATGTAAAAATGTTGATCTTGAAAAAATTAGCATTCGATTTTAAATGAATTTTTTCAATTCAACTGTAAAAATGACTAATCTATATTTATAGGTAATGTATAAGAAATAAAATAATTTGGCAATTTTTAATGGTGTGAATGTTTCTTTTTTTCTCATGAAAACAGTATAACATAATATAAAGTTACATAATTTTTGGAGTAGTAAAACAAAGTTTTAACTTTTAACCCTTCAAGCGGCCGTGACGTAAAATTCCTTCACTGAGCGATGTATTGAAGAGCGGCCGTGTCGAAAAATTTGGCCTTGAATATTCTGCTCCGAGAACGGCTGCGGCGTAAAATTCTATAGAAGAATATTCATGGCGAAATTTTTCGACACGGCCGCTCTTCGATACATCGCTGGGTGAAGGAATTTTACGTCACAGCCGCTTGAAGGGTTAATACAAGTACTCATAAACGTAACAGATTTTATTATAACGAGTGAAAAATTGTTTCTGTTTAGTAGCTTTGGAAATTTGAACCGTCACATATTTATTGTTTTCATGTATTTAAATGGTTAATAGGATAAATTATTATTTAATCTATAATAATCAGTTTACAATAATAACCATTCTGTTCATTCTAAATACTGAATACTGCTCATATGGTGTGAAATAAATTTTGTCGGTAGTACTTCTCAAATAAAGTATAGGTCCAAGTGCAACTTATAACATTAAAAAAAGAGGAAAATCATGAAAATAATCTGTTTTACCCGAAAAGAAAATAAATCCACATAATTGCATGCATCAAGTTAAAATAAACTTAAAGGTATAAATGGATTGCATGCTGCAAAACATTTCCCGCATTATGCTGCACGTTTTAGCAACACAATAATGCTGGAAGTGAAAAAAGTACTTTTAGCGAAGATATGATGTAGTATTTTCAGTTATATATAAAAAACCTCATTTTTACTACCTTCATTTAGCAAAAAGTGTCTTATGAGAAGGCAATAACTGTTCTTAAAATAAAGCTTCAGATCATATTTTGCAATTTCCTTCTATTTGTAAATTTTTAAGTTTGCAGTAGAGCTAAAAGTTTTTGTAGAAATGAAAATGCGCCACGTTTTCTTCTTTAACAGGTGTTTATAAAATATAGAGATTGGGGGGGGTTATTGATTTATTTTGTGTACAATGAAATTAATATCAATAAAACATAGATTTAACAGCAGTTAACTATTTTTATGCAAAAGGCTTTTATATTTATTTGCTTGTCGCTTTTCATAGCCTAAAACATTATTTTTGTTGTTGAAAAACTTTAGAAAAGGAACAGATTTCGTATGTAGGCTGATTTCTACAACGTACATACAGAATCAATTGCTTTACTTTTCTATATTGTTCTTCAGCTGTAAAAGCAGTGATTTCGGCTATGAAAAGAGATAACGATACGTTTTTCATAAAAATTGATAACTATTTATTTTATGGTTTACTGCTGTTAATTTTACTGTACAAATCATTTATAAAACCGTATGCTACTGCTGTTTTTGTGGTGCAATTCAGCTGATTTCGCAGCATAATACTGCTAAATTTACAGATTGATACTGTTAATTTTGCAGGGCAATTCCGTTAAAAAACAGTATATTACTGTTAATTTTACATATTATCTCTGTTAAATTTACAGGTCAAGTCATTCCTTAAACAGTATATTAGTGCTAATTTTACAGTTTGACACTGTAAGTTTTACAGGGCAGTTCCATTAAAAAACAGTATATTACTGCTAATTTTACAGTTTGACACTGTAAGTTTTACAAGGCAGTTCCATTAAAAAACAGTATATTACTGCTAATTTTACTGTTAATTATTGTTAATTTCACAGGGCAATTCCATTGAAAGACAGTATATTACTGCAAATTTTACAGTTTAGCGCTGTAAATTTTACAATAAAAGTCTGTTATAAGACAGTATATTACTGCAAATTTTACAGTTTAGAACTGTAAATTTTACAGTTTTTCTTTGGAATGTGAGTGCTGCCAGTATTATACTGTAAAAACAAGTTTTTTTTTTGCAGTGTAAGGTAATTTTCTTAGTCGAAAAAAAATTTTTTAGGACAAAATTCCACTTCATAGAATGGTGAGACTAAAATGGGTAAAAATAGAATGTTTAATTGTTAAAAGTACCTACAAATATTTGGTTTTAGTTTACGACATGTTTGTTACGCTTGACATCAATGGCTGCAGTGCGACGAAAGCGAATAGCATAACTTTGCAAAACTCGCTGAAAGGACAAGACCACCTAGCTCTCAGTGACCACACTCTGAGCCACACGGGTTAAGATCAAGAGACTTATGGGATTCACATTAATGTAGTTTCTGGATGTCACATAGTGAGCCTGGATTCTCCGAGTAGCTTTTCTAGCCCTTTAAACATTCTATCTGCTCATTGCAGTTGTGATCAAACCACACTTTTCACTTTCTTTTGCGAAGAAAAGGAAGTATTGTATTCGCGAGAAAATTTTCACCCAAAAGTTGGCCTTAAGTTCCAGTTTGCTCGCCCCGTAATGAATATTTTTTTTTTAACCCGACCACACGTAGATATATGCCTAAGAGCGTATTGACACGAAAAAAATATCCATTTAAACGCTCCCCGAATTAATAACAACTAGTTTTCTCGTGGCGTCCGCATGTACGTATGTGCGTATCTCGCATAACTCAAAAACGGTATGTCCTAGAAAGTTGAAATTTGGTACGTAGATTCCTAGTGGGGTCTTACTTGTGCACCTCCCCCTTTTGGTTGCATTCGGATGTTCCAAAAGGGGTCTTTTAGACCTTTTTGTAGGGAAGTCATTAATTTCAATGCAAACTCAAGTGGTGTTATAATTTGGCAAACACTTGGCGATATATCGCCAAGCTTTTGGTCGCCAAGTTTTTTTCGCCAACTTGGCGACATATTTGGCGGTTTTTATTTTTTTTTAAATCTGGTTTCATTTTGTCCACTACTGACGATATTTAGAGAGTGAACCATTGGATCACATTTAAATGTCCGATGTAGGGAAAATTAATCTGTATAAAACCTTTTTTACTTCCTTTCACAAAAAAGGAAGTATGTATTCGCGAAAAGATTTTCACTCAAAAATCGACCTTAATTTCCATTTTGCTCACCCCCGAATGAATGTTGACTTTTTTTTTCGACTCGACCACACGTGGATAAGTGCCTAAGAACGTATAGGCTCCCGAAACATCCATTTCGACAATCCCCGAGTTAATTACAACGAGTATTCTCGTGACGTCTGTATGTACGTAAGTATGTGTGTGCGGATGTGCGTATGTATGTCGCATAACTCAAGAACGGTATGTCCTAAAAGGTTGAAATTTGGTACGTAGACTCCTAGTGGGGTCTAGTTGTGCACCTCCACTTTTGGTTGCATTCAGGTGTTTCTAAAGGGGTCTGTTGCACCTTTTTGGGGGAAAATCATTGTTAAGTTCGATGCAAATTCAAGTGGTGTTATAATTTGGTGGACACTTGGCAATATTTCGCCAGTCTTTTGGTCGCTAAGTTTTGCCGCCAACTTGGCGGCAAATTTAGGGATTTTTTTTATTTTCTTAAATCTGGTTTCAACTTGGCCACTGTTGGTGATATTTAGAGAGTAAACTATTGAATCACATTAAAATTGCCAATTATGTAGAAATAACATTAAATTGGTGTAAAAGGAAGTCATGTGATGCACACATCAGTTCGTTTTTTTTTTTTTTTTGAAATCAGAGTTTCTTTGGATAATACGGAGGAGTTTTTTTTCCCGTACATACCTGTAAGAAATGTTTCTAAAAAAAAACAATCAATGAGAAAACTTACTCATCGTTTGATTTATTTTGCAGTACAAAAAAAAAAATGTTAGTCAAGGAAAAAATGTATCAATGATCTGTTGCGTGCGCTTCACATTTTTCCTTTTAAATCTTACAAGTACTTTGATAACAATTTAAAATTCACAATCACGTATTGTACGGACAATCTGCAGAAGATTCTAAACCTGTATGAAGCTTAAAATGTATATGAAACTTAGAGACAGTTTTTAGTTCATTTTCAAACCAAGGTAAATTTAAACTTTTTTATTCAACAAACTCGTATTGTTCTTGTTTTACCTTGACCGGGTTACAGCCCAAACAAAACAAAAAAAAAAAGGATCGAGCTGAAACTCTGAGCACACATTCCTTAAGCACCAAGGGTGTGGTGCCTTTTGTGCCTTTTGTGCCCCTCTCCTTCCAATTCCTCCGGGAAATGCAATTTCCGCTACCCTTGTCCCAATCCACTGGTGTCATCTGGTGTTAACTTTTATCTACTCTTTAACTACATATATTTATATAAATATATATCTATAAGTGAAAAAAAAAAGAAATATAAATACTTCTTCTTCCTCAAGGATTAGGCATATAGCCTGTAAATATAAATACTCATTTGTAATATTTCTCAGAGGTTTTTTCGTTAGAACACAATAAATTCCTCAATACTTTATCAAGCTTCATAAAAGAGGCAACATGTTTTATATATTTTGTCACAGCTTTCGGCGAAAAATAAAGAGACAATGCAAATGTTGGTTATTTTATTGAAACAATTGACTGAGACTTTTTTATTACGCATTGCTTCAATACCTTGTATCCCGAAACGAAGTAAGGGAACATGGGGCAAAGTAAAATAGCGGAGCAAAGTGAAATGGTGAAATATTTACTCTGCTTTTAGCTTCACCTATCTGGTATTATTTTAACTATATAGTACCATAAGTATCCATTCCAATCAGGAAAAAAATGTCGTCGAAGATAAAAGCATTTGGTAATACAGGTAATTTAAAAGAATTGTTACTCATGTTCTAATATTTTGTTTTAAGTCAAAAATTATTTTTGTTACTATAAAATGATAAAGTTCTTGTTATTAACATTTGAAATATTAATTTGTACCTCCTAATATTCAATGCAGCAAAAATTTAGTAATATTGAGCTTATTTGTATTTTAAATAAATTGTGCATTTAGCCAAGTTCATGTGGGGCAAAGTGGATGGGGCAAGAGGAAATAGTTTCACTTACTCACTCAGTCATTTTATCTAAATCACTTCCATTTTCATTTATAAATTAATTCATTTACATTCCTTCATTTAGTAATTGACTAATTTATTCATTCATTCACTTATTTTCTTATTCATTCATTCATACTCACTCATTTATTTTTCTTCATATGTCAATTTATTTATTTATTTAATTATTCGTTTTTTGTTTCATTAAATATATTATATTTCAATCTGCCCCATGGAAAAAAAAGTTGAAAATTTTCCACTTTTTTTAAGACTCAAATTGACTGTCAAAAATATAAAATACTTTTTCAACGAAAGTTTTATTATAAAATACAATGTTGTTTCTTTATATACTGTAAATTTTAAAACAAATTTCCAATTTTTTCATTTTGAAAAAACTCAGTCATCTTAATCATTTCACTTTGCTCCACATTCCCCTACATCAGCTTAATTGGGTAGAGCGTTACGCTAATAATCGAAGGTCGTGAGTTCAAATCCCCACTGGCCGAAAAAAATCCTATTAATGACTTACTTTCTAAAGCAGAATTCTGATCCTAATTTGAATGAATACGTAACCTAAACTCGTTGCAGGGTTGTGAACTACATGTCTGTTCATGAAATACACCGCCAGCTCAGTCAATTCCAGCCGAGGACTGCAGTTTCGTGCTTATTAGCACTCATCAGCCCGGCATAGGAAAGTGACTGAGCTGGAGATGGAAAACCTCTTAAGGAAGCCAAGAGTGCGAAACAAACTGGTAGCTAATATAGAATTAGCAGACCAGACGAGTGACCGAAACAATGGTTCGGTTCAACTCGAAGATTGAACGCGAGGCAAGGTATATTCAGTAAATTTACCGCCCATTAGCCAGGGCTAAAGCAGAAATACGTGAAATACACCGCCAGCTCAGTCATTTCCAGCCGAGGACTGCAGTTTAACTGAGCTGGAGGTGGAAAACCTCTTAAGGAAGCCAAGAGTGCCAAACAAACTGGTAGCTAACATAAGTTAGTCCTATGCCGGGCTGATGAGTGCTAATAAGCACGAAACTGCAGTCCTCGGCTGGAATTGACTGAGCTGGCGGTGTATTTCATGTATTTCTGCCTTAGCCCTGGCTATAGGGCGGTAACTTACTGAATATACATGTCTGTTGTTGTCAAAATCACGAAACAAGACTTGAACTTTAACAGAATAAATCGCAGTGTAACTTTTTAAAAATACTTTAGCAAAAAAGAGGCATCTATTTTAAATATTTGTTACTATTTAACGCATTGTTTTACTATACAGCATCCCGAAATTGATGCTCACCTTTATCTCAGTTGGTATGAGAGTTCTGCTAATAACACGGACACGAAGATCATGGAATCAATCCTCCTGTAAGCCAGAAAATGTAGTTTTTGAACGACTAAGTTCCTCAGCTGAATTCTGACCCGAATTTCCATGAATGGATAATCCGAAATTATTGGAAACAGGATTCTAAACCACAGTTGCGTTGTTGCATTGAAATCAAAAAAGAACTTCATTTTAACAAGGTAAATCGGAGTTTCATATATTATGTGTCTCATAGATGTCTTTTGTGGGGATTAAGTTCCCTTAAGTGTCACAACTGTATGACGTCATCACTGTATGACGTCACAAATGATGAACTTAGGTGCGTATTCCACTGGCACGTTGAATGCTTACGTGCATTCAACGTGCCAGTGGAATACTACCTCGTGTCTACCTCGTTTCTACGTTATGATAACTCAGAAACGAATGAAATGTTGCGCTCTACGCTTGCTATCAATCGCATCGTTGCCCGTACACGAGAATAAAGAAGTGAATTAAATATTGCGCTTTGCACTTATGGCAACATTGAATGGCAGTTCATCATTTGTGATGTCATGCGCAGGAACGTAAAAAATGAGTCTGAGCACCGATTTAAATATTTTTTTAAGTAGTAAACTTTATCAAATTATTTGAAAAATGGTCAAATTCTATGTTTTAAGCATGCTCTTTTAGGAAAAAAACTTTTAAACTTTCGGAAACGACCCCATTGCAAGAATTAACGAACTCCTTGTTTTCCTGCAATTATTGCAAAGCTACAATACCCAGAAACTGCGTTTAGCCCTTTTTGGGTCTCAGTCAATCTGGAAGGCCGTAACTGAGCTGAAGGCAAAACATCTAATAAAGAAGATAAATACATTTTCACATTGATAGCTGAAAATGTTTTTCACAGCAGTGAGAAACGCATTTATGAAACACATTGCGGTTCACCAAAACTTTTCTCAAACATACAGTTAACTCCCAATTATCCGTGGAATCGGGATGAATTAATAAAAATTCCGTGAATTAATAAAAATCGCCGATAAACCACAAAAATACTAAAATGAGAGAAAAAATTGTCTTTCCTCAGAAACTTAGCTAATTTGTGCAGAAGTAGAAATATACCGTTTGTTGCACTATGCTTGGAACAACAGTAAATTTTCAGGCAAACAAACTTGCAAAAGTAGTTACAATGTTCTTTAACAGATAGCGCTGCAGGTATTTTAAAAGGTTTAAAAGAAAACGCTGTAAGATCGCCAAAATAACTGGTAAATTTGAAAAAAAAAAACGGGCAGAGACAGAAATAAGTATTTATTTGCAAAATGCTTGGGAAAATAGCAAATTTTCAGACATTGTAGTTAATTTTGGAAAGTGTGTGTTGCTGTTTTTGCAGACATATTGTGAATAAACAGAGTATTTCTGTGGCTGCACGTTTAGTTTTTATTGTTTTTTCAAATATACTGCTCCTTTTGACGATCTTACATTCTTCGTTTTCTTTTATATTTTTAAAATACCTGCAGCGCCATCTCTTAAAGAACATTTTAACTAATTTTGAAAGTTTGTCTGTCTGAAAATTTACCGTTTTCCCAAGCATAATGCAACAAACGGTAAATTTCTATAGCTACCCGTTTAGTTTTTATTGATTTTTCAAGTTGTATTAGTCATTTTTGGAACACCTTGTATACACAGAACAGTAAAAATTTGTATTTTTGCACAATAGAACTTAATTTCAGCAAAGAAGAAGAAAGTACAAAATAATAATAATGATATAAATAAATAAATGAAACAAAAACAACTGAGTTTAAATTGACAATTTATCGACAAAAAGAACATCAATTGGTATTTGCTTTTCACTGTGAAAACATATGTTCCTGACTGCTCGATTGACTCACGGATAATCGAGAGTTTACTGCACTCGTTTTTTTAAAGAAAACCGAAAAAATACCCATAAATGATCTATTGTGTTTCGGAAGTTTTTTACAGTGTAGGTTAACCTTCTTGGAGTTTAAAATGTCTTTTCACTTAAAGAAGCCTGTGAGGAAATTATGTACACTTTCTAAAACAAATAATTTATTGCCACATCGTCACAAAATATCTCATTGCTCTAAAAGCTCTAGAAAAATGATACGACAGGTACTATCATTAATTGAGAAATTTTCAAGATTTTTTACTTAAAGTTGTCTCACCTCTCTTGGAAAAACACGAATAATGAAATTTAAAAAAGTGCAAATTGGTAGCAATCGAAAGAGAATATTGGCCCCCTCGTGCCCTCCGTTATCGAGATATAAGGTCCTAAAGTCCGCCGGAATTATAAGAAATGCGCCAAATTTAACCACTTTTTGACTAAATTGAAGGTATGAGATATCATGATTCGCACTGTACGGAACATCCATCAGCAAAGCGTGTGATAAATAGCGTTTATCATTACTCATCAAAACTCGCTAAATTTGGCGACTTGTTGAAAACTTTGGCAGATTTTTAGATTTTAGATTTCAGTAACAAAGTTATGAGAGCAAACAATTTATATTTCCAGAAACTCGTTTTGTAATGCTTTTGAATGAGGTCGTTTAAAAAAATTTAAAAGTATTTTTTTCTGAAAGAACATGATTAAAAACATAGGATCTAACCATTTTTTAAAAAATTTGTTCAAGTTTAATATTTTAAAAAAGTTACTTAAATCGGTGCGCTTTCATTGCTTACATTTCTTGCAGGTGACATCACAAATGATGAAATGCCATTCTGGGTTGCCATTTACAGAACAAAATATTTAACTCGCATCTTTACTTACGTGTATTGGCAACGATATGGTTGATAGCAAGCATAGAGCGCAATTTCAATTCGCTTCTTGATTATCATAACGTGGAAACGCATTACAAAATGCGCCAAAGAGCATCATTTGTGACGTCCTCGCCTTGTGAAGACCACGCCTTGTTTGCAAAATCGGATATTTTAAAAAATTAGTTACAAAATAACTGTTGGGAAAATGAAAGAAGTTTCTGGGTCCATGTTATTTTCTTTGCTTATTCTATCAATTTCAGTAAGTAAAATTAATACTTTTGACTGAAGGAAACAACCCCATTGTTATTTGTTTTGTTGATGTTTTCTTTTTTTTCATTAATACACTATCGTATGGTTTCGTGGTCAGTAAAACGTAACACGTTCACATGTGCCACCCTTTTCCCTACCAGTAAAATAGTACACCCTTACTACAAAAGTTTTCTAATTAATTCGATAAGCATGACCTCTTATAAACAAGCTAAAACGAAAAGTGAAAAATCAAACTGAACTAACAAGTTATTTTTATTAAAAAGAAAGCTAAAAAGGAACGGAAAATTTTCTTGAAGATTAGTTCCTTACAATGAATTCCTTTAAACGAAGATAAATTTATTAGGGATTAACATTTTCACGAGAAATATTTAAAAAGCACATGCTTGTAATGTAACCAGACATTAAAATACGTTTTATATTGAGAATTTTTATGCTAAATACATTTTTCTTCGCTAACTATCCCATTAGATGGTTTATTTTTTATAAATTACGGGCAACTTCTTACCAACGAGTTGGTATCTAATGCCCCATTTTCTATTCGTGAAGGTAAAGAGAAAAGTGATCTAGATTATCGATTTGAAGGAGAAGCGTAAATCACTCATGTATTATGGAAATGAGTCCACCGACTTTAAAAGCTGAAAGATGTGTAAAGTTTGGCATACAATAGGTGTTGGTTAAAGTTTAAAAGAAAAGGTCCTTTGTTATAGCTCTACTACTTTTTAGATTAATGGAAAATATTAGTCAATACACAAAAATGTCAGGAATAAATGCAAAAAAAAAAAAAAAAAAAAAATGCATAGAATGGGGGACTCAGAGAAAAATTAATACGTTTTTTGTTGACACTCATAGAAATAAACGATCGCGCGTATTTGCTTCGTCAAAATGCTATGCCGATTTTATAAAATTCATTTATTAGAAAAAAATATTTTTTTAGGAAAAAGCAAAAGTTGGTAAAAGGATCAAGTCTCCTTGTACAAGAAGACTTGAGGTAAGGGAGAGGAGTGTCCTTATAGTGTTTTAAATAAAGTTAAACATTTATTTTTGTGACATGGTCATTATTTAGTCATAAAAAATCCAGAATTGATAGACATGAAAAACAAAAATATTAAAATAAATAATAAGAATGAATGGCAGTGATTAACCCTCCCTGGAATGATTCCAATAGTTGTAAAAGTTCATTAGTGGACATCTCTAGTAATGACAAGACGAAAAGTTCATAAGATTCAGCTCTTTATTCTAAACGAGAAAAAGATACGGCCTGGAAGTTTACAGTTGCCCTAAAGTTGACTGAAAGACAGCGAGCATTGCGTTGTGTGCCACTCGAGAAGGAAATGATAACGAAAAATGGTTCAGAAAAGTAACCAGCTAATTTTTGACTCGACTTATTGTCATGCTCCAAAATTTATCTTACAGAAGCCAAGTTTATTTAAGTATTCAAAAAATGCTTGCTCTTTTCTAGCATTTATCTCCTGTTCAGTGATCTTTTCAGTTCCGTTTTTTCTTAGGAAGAAGCAAACTTTTAGTTACAATGCCGCATTTTCTACGCAATTAGATGTTTTTATTACTTGATAAAAGCAGCTTTTATAACATTGGGTAGACCGGGGCACGTTTACGCAGTGTCCTTTTTTCAAAACGATTTATAACTGGAGACCCAACAGTCATAACAGATTGATGCTGTTCCCTAGCAAATATTCTCACAAGTTTTTGAGCATCAGTCGAGCTTCGATCTAGCATGCAGAAAGAATAATCTGTTTTCTACCAAGTCGAGTAAATTTTGAGTTGCATGTTTTGAAGCTCATTGTGAATAAATAATATTTAGTTAAGAAAGAGCAAATATGTAAAAAAAAAATAGCAGTATTTTATCCTTTTTTTAGAATTGCATCTGTATGAACTGATTTGTTATTAAATTTTTTGTACGGTTAAAAATAAACCCAAACTTGGTGACGGGGCAAGTTTACGCGTTGACGTCTGAGCACCTCTTACTGTGTCTTATTTATAATCGTGCCCTGACGCTTTTTTCGCTCCGAACTGTCTCTAAACTATTTGGTATTTTCAGGCTATTTAGTTTTAAAAATCACCATTTAATTTTTAGTTGAGTTACAAATCCGTATCTTATAGCTTGCAATCATGTAATGCTGTCTTCATGCCCGTTCAGCTTTTATTTTATACACTATTCAGTCTGTAATAAATGTGCTTTATTTAAACGATAGTAAGACATCCTATTTTCAAAACACTAACATAAACACGTTAGGTGTCAAAATAAATATGCGTCAATCGACTTGAACTCAAAAATAGTTTTTTTATCGGTTAAAAACACAAATTGAACAACTGAATATATCAATTTTGATTCCATTAACTGCTTCATAAAACCGCAATGTCTAAAATTTCCTAAGTTAAAACAGAAAAATTAGAGAATTCATTGAAAAAAATCCACGTAAGCGTGCCCCAGTCTACTCTACTGAAGCGAGAAGGTAAACGGCAGTGTCTGCAGAAATGAATTTTCAAGATATTTGACGAAACGTGCCTTGGATTCAATATTAGCAATAGGGAAAAGTTGGAATTAGACGCTTTTTTCGTGCTTTTGTTTTTCAACGGAAATCAAATAAACAAGTAAGCTAACGTACAATAGATAACAAAAATACAAAAAATGCCCCCTTTGCTCTTTGTGCCCTGCCCACGGCAGTAAAAATGTTGGTTTGATTTCATATAATTGATATAAATTCATAGTTGATTATAGAAAACGAGCTTGTTCTGGGTACGGTAGAACCGTGAAACTGTTTAATGATAATGTATGATATTATATCACAAGAATATATCGTTACTTTATAATCACCCTGTATGTATATATGCATATAAATGTATAACATACATTTATATGCACATATGATGACATGAGGGGAGAGAGACAGAAATATCAAATCAGCTTCAGCGTTGATAACATATGAGGTAGTGAGAAGCAAAGGGATGCAAGTGACAAAATTAAAAATTTGGAGATAACCAGTACAAATGGTAGGTGAACCTCTCCTCTGTCTTGGGGCAAGAGATTGTACTAGTAGCCCTGGTAAGTGCTGCTGTATAGCATGATTTAGAAAAAAATCAATGAAAGCCTACTTAGGATGTGATCTTTAAACACGTTTTACTCGAAACTTAAAGTAGTCCACTTGCATCCCTTTGCTTCTCACTGCCTCATATAATAATTTAAATGTTCTAAGATTTCTTTTTTCTTTACTTGAGTGCTACATCAAGTAAGAATTATTTCTTATATTACTTGACATTTTTTTCTACATATTAGCTTTTCAGCTACTTTTCCATGTACTTAAAAAGGTCTCAAAATGTATTCAAATTTACAATAAACTTGCTTTTTTAAGATGCTAAAAATTTCAATTGTTTTGCCTTTGCACTAGTTTTAAAGTACTCAGCACTTTAATTGTAGCTTTGTAGTTGCTATTTTGCTACGTAGAACGTAATTAATTTTTTTTACAGTTATCATTAAAGCGTAGTAAAAAACAATTTTGTTTTAGTCTGCTGCAGTGCAACCTTTTGCAAATTTTTGTTAAAACATGTTTGTGTTTTGACTAACACTAGTTCTTATTTCTTGAAATTACATTTTTATTCCCGCTTTGCTTATCTTTATTTTGATATTCCAAGCTTTTAAAAAAAGAAAATCTTATATTCATAAACATTTCCTCTCCTATTTATGCGAACTAAACAATTAATAAGGTTTCGGAGTTCATTGGTATAAAATTTACATTTACATCACGGATAGCAGTGTTGTATTGGCAGATAACCGATGTAGCTTTATTCGGGGGAAATTAATGATCTTGTAACATGCTTGGGTTAGAAATTCCGAAATAAATTCTGTTGAGTCAGGTAAAGATGTTGGAAGTAAATTTTTGTTCTCTAATTTTAAAAGTATTCTGCTCTACATTCTATAAATTAGAATGATCTTTATTTATGTTGGAAAATGTCTTTTTAGATATCAAAATTGCAGGTTCATCTACATTTATTTCAGTGTAGTGAAAAATATTGCATGCAAAATTTGAACAAATAGTAAAGAGCACATACAGCAACAGCGTTTATTGTACCGTTTTTCGTCATGTTTCAAAATACGTTTGCATGTACGAGGCGCGTTTTTAAAGTAAGTATCGTTTTAAAATTAAAAAATAAAGAACAAGTACACATAGAGCAAAGAAATTTATTGGACAAAAATCTACCACACTTACGCTATTTTTCGACATTGCTCTTGGATTTTCCAAGCCTTTGTCAAAGCGTGGTACAGGTTTTTGCATACCCTATTCGTAGAAAATTGCCGCCTGTGAAGACAACCATGAGGACTCTTACAGGGCTTCGGCTGGGAAGTTTTTAAACATCCTCCGGAACTGCCCGACCTCGCTCGCAGCAACTTTCATTTGCTTCGGCATATAAAGTCTTTCCTTGGCGGTCGTTGGCATAACATCAATGATTATCTCAAAGAACATGTTACCCCATAGTTGACTACACAGGCGGCAACTTTCTACGAATAGGTATACAAAAAACTGTACCATGCTATGACAAATGCTTGGAAAATCATGGGAGCAATGTCGAAAAATAGCGTAAGGGTGGTAGATTTTTGTGCAATAAGTTTCTTTGCTCTATCTGTACCTGTTCTTTTTTTTTTAATTTCAAAATGGTACTTACTTTAAAAACATGTCTCGTAATACATAGCGAAAAATTTCATGTTACATTAATAAATAATGCTTTTTATTTATTTAAAAATAAAACTTGAAAAAATAGTATATATAAATGTCTTATACTTGTAACGAGTCATCAAAAATCCAGTAAATCATTTCGGTAATAACTGATGCTGTAACTGAACCACTGTAGTAGTCTACATCTACTAGGGCTAATTGGTCTTATGTCGCACTACAGAGTCTATCACTATAAGCGTTAAAATATTTTAGTTGATTAATTCAACTATTTTTCTGTAAGAATTCAAAGCGTCAAAAATGTTTTTGCCGTTTATGCGTGGTTACTAGAAATGGGTAATATCGTTCTCTTTAATGATCCGTTGATAAGAGGATCGTTCTTTTTTTGTCCCGTTCAGCGAACTGATATATTTGCAAAAGTTGCTTACGTACTTTGAAAAGGATTTTTAGACACGTTAATTCATTAACGACGCATTCCTAAAGATTACTGATACTTAAGGTGTTAGTTTAGAGACATTTCTTTCGAAGCAAGACAAAAAAAAAAAATGCACAATGACAAACACTAAATGTGCTCGGGTAAAAAGTCTATGTATTTGTACTAAGGCACTTAAAAATTGCAAAAATATTCATAAAACATCATCGTTCAAAATAACGGCCGTTCATTTTAAGGAGTAGGTTTTTCAAACACTTTGATTCCTGAACGACACATTAATAGCGATACTGAAGGATTTAGTTCAGAGAAATGTCTTTCGAAGCACGAAAAAATGCACAATGACCAACACTACACTTGCTCGGGTGAAAATTCTACGTATTTGTACTAAGGCACTGAAAGATTCCAAAAATATTCACCATTAATTTAAAAAATCGCATTAATATTTCATGAAACATGTAGGGGAAAGAGGGGCATACGGGGCCACGGGGAACAGGTGAACATGGTATGTTTCATTATGATAACTTGGCGTAAAAATTCCCAAAGGATGACAATACCAGTCCCAACTCATCGCAAAATTTTTAAAGCTATGGGCTTTTTTATGTTTCTGTGGTGACAATTTCTTTGTTTTAGCAAATATTGTATAATTTCAGTCTTCTTTACGTGAAGACAACCTTTAAGGTAACTAATGTGCTAAGTTTAATTATCGCTAACTATTGTATAAACATTCAATGAATTTATGACAATGTTTAAATTTTTAACAATAAAATTTCTTTATTTTTACAAGCTCGTCCAAAAATCGATAAGTCACTTGTATAATCTCTAATATTAATATCGTTCCCATGATATTAATATTGTCGTGGGCTGTTATAAGTTTTTAAAAATGCATAAACAATCATAACCATTTTTTTCTATAGTCATTTTATCAATTTATTAATGTTTATTTTTTCAAAGTTAATTATTTATTTATTTATTCAAAATTCTTATTGCTGCTGTTGTTGTTGTTGTAAAAAAGGAAAAGCTAGTTAACAGTAATATAGAAGAGTTAAAGGAAATACAAAAATAGAAAATATTACATAAAATTACTTTCAGATACATTTTTATATATCTGCATTAAGCTGTACAGAGCTTAAAAGAAATATGAAATAAGGATTATATTTATGTAACAAGATATTATTTGTAGTGTGTTGTCTTATAAGTTTTTCTTTGACTATTTGGTGATGAGAACAAGGTACGAACATTGAAAATTCGACTATAAGCAGGGACTATCATTACTGGACAAGTTAAATTGACACATTGTAGGTTAATAATCCTTCAATGTAAACTGGTATATGAGTAAATGCTTCACATTCAAGAATTTTCCTTCAAAATGTGATGAGTGCTCTGTTTTTTAGTCTTCTTCACATGTGCCTCAGGCTCTTTCAATGTACTCAATATAGGGGCACACATGAACAGCTGAAAACATTTTTTTAAATACCATAAAGTAGATTAAAAAGTTTATATAAAAAAAATCATCATACATAAATGGGCTATACAACCATGGAGGCGTTTTTACTTTGATAAATTGATAGTATTTTTTTTTCTCCAATTAAAGAAACGGCAAAAATTGTTGACATTTACCCTGATTTCTCCAATACTGATCATTAAAAATAAATTAATCAAAAATCTTCGAATAGTGCCCTTAAATTATCTGAAGCAGATCACATTCTATTGATTTTCGAAAAGAGCTTTCCTTTGTTTTGGCATCGGACCAAAGTTGTCTTTTCCTTTTTTTAAACCTATTTTTGCAAATACTTTACCTTGCTTACGACCTGACAGTTACACATAAATCTGAAACTTTTTCGTTGAAACTTCATTTGTTATGAAATATTTAAATTTTCTTACGGCTATTTTCCCTAGACTGTGTTTTCAAAAGAGCACAGGTTTTTGAAGACCTTGTTGCATTGTTGACTAATAAAAAGCAATAGAGTTATTGCAGACTTCAATGATGGTTACACAATGAAAATTAACGTTTTTACCGTCGTTATTAGTTGTTTTTTCTTATATAGTTTGAAGCTTGAACTCGAAAATTAGAAAACTTTAGTCACTTCGACTTTTCCAAAACTAATTGCATTTTTTTTTTTAAATTTTTATTGGCGCTGTAGGAAAAGGTAAATTCTAAAAGTACTACTTGAGTCAATTTTTTAGTGTTTTTGAAATGTATAAATGCATACACTGCATGTGTCGATAATGCACAGAAGGTTGAAGGATCCTAAACCAAGGGCAAATTAGAGAAGCAAATTAATTTATCTCACACTATTTATCTGTTCATGATTATTTTATTCTTGATGAGTTATGTTTAATTATTTCAGTACATTGTGCTTGTTTTTCTGCGTGTATGGTTTTGAATGAACACATTCCTACATTTTAATTTCTTCTAAAAATAAGGCAGTTTTTAATTGCGAAGAAAACCAAAATAAATTAAATGAGTAATGAGTAACAGACAGATGACATTAAATGAGGTTTTGACAGGGGAAAAGGAATAAGTCACTAATGCTCAACTTTTTAAGAGATAATGAAAGCTATTCAGAGCGATCTTTCTATACAAGTTTTTGGTGAAAAAAAAATCCCCAAAACATTTTCTAATTCAGTTGAATTCTGCCGCCATATTGTTTTATAACTTATGGACTTGGATACATCTGCTGGTACGGATAAAGTAAGCAAGCAGATACAGTTCGTTGAACTTACTCCCGTTCCCATGTCAACGCCTCATCTATGAATTGCATTGTGGTACACACTATTGTCCGTTTTTTAGGAGAAGGCACATCGCCACGCCTCCTCGAGCGCAGAGCTCCATTTTACGCTGGGGTGATCGGCACGCAATCCACGCGCTTCTAAAGGAGACAACCCGGCAATCTTAATTCGGGCGTGCATTTTAATGTGCAAAAAAGTGTTAGTGTCCTTTTACATAACTTGCTTCACTTAT
Organism: Uloborus diversus; assembly: GCF_026930045.1. NCBI lineage: Eukaryota > Metazoa > Arthropoda > Arachnida > Araneae > Uloboridae > Uloborus > Uloborus diversus. Next base: position 158,817,537 of record NC_072733.1, on the reverse strand, counting down.
CTGTTGTCATTTTAGTTATTCTTACATTTTAAAAACTGTTGCTTTTGCAACAAAATGCTATAATCCGAATATACCTTCTGCCGAAAACAGCGAAATTGAATCATCGGCTACCACGTTACGAGGAAGGAGTCAAGTTCCTTCTTGAGAAAAACGGACAATACTTAACAACACTACTTCTTACTTTTCAGCATAGATTCTAAGAATTACCATGCATAACCACAAAGCGTGGACGGCGAAATCAAATTCAGCTCGCTTCTCAAGTTGGAAAGAGCGCATTTCAGTGCGCTTTCAACGCTTCTCATGTCGGAAATAGAGCTCAGAAGGCCTGCTTAAAAGGCAGGAGTTCTAAGCACTTGACCAAGAATTATTAATTTTCTTTATTGGATACGTAAGGAGTTTATTATTGTGCAATGCATGACAAAATCATTCTGAAAGTACAAAAAAGATTTTGTGAAAAGTATTTCTTCAGAATAAAACAAGTAATTCTAATTATAAGTAAGTTACCGCCTCTAAGCTAATGCTAAGGCAGAACTGCATGCAATATACCAGACAGCCCTTTTTTCACATCCAGAGACTACTAATTTATCTCTGCATATGATAACCGGGCTTTCTGGGATATTGCATCAAGTAATTCTTGTTTTCCGCAAATAATTCAGTAAAATCGGTAATATTCAGTAAGTTACCGCCCTACAGCCAGGGCTAAGGCAGAAATACATGAAATACACAGCCTGCTCAGTCAATTCCAGCCGAGGACTGCAGTTTCGTGCTTATTAGCACTCATCAGCCCGGCATAGGATTGACTGAGCTGGAGGTGGAAAACCTCTTAAGGAAGCCAAGAGTGCCTAACAAACTGGTAGCTAATACAGAATTAGCTCAGACCAGACGAGTGACCGAAGCAATGGTTCGGTTCAGCTCGAATATTGAAGGCAAGGCTGGTATATGCAGTAAGTTACCGCCCTACAGCCAGGGCTACGGCAGAAATACATGAAATACACCGCCAGCTCAGTCAATTCCAATTGACTGAGAATGGAATTGACTGAGCTGGAGGTGTATTTCATGTAAAATCAGTAATAGTAAGAAAGGTAATTCAGTAGGCCATTGCAAACTCATACAGTATGTTTGAATATCAGTATTACAGTCAACTCTCAATAACTCTAAGTCCCAAGGGACCGGCTAAAACGTTCGAGTTATTGGTAGTTTGAAGTATGGGATGTTTCCGTAACAGTCTCAAGAGTTTGAATGAAAACTTCGAGCTAAAGAAATATTCAAGTTATAAGCTTCCAGTTATCGAGATTTAACTATTTTATAGTTTTAGAATGAATTATTTTTTAGTTATGTTAAATATTCGTTGTAGTTGGTATTAACAGTAACCTTTACATTTTTATGGGCCTTTTTCCAAGAAATTTTCCTTTTTTTTAGACAGAGTATGAGATTTAAAAAAAAAATGGAAAAAAAAATAAATTTCCTGTTTTAATTAATTTAATCTTTTTTGCAGTCTGAATATTTGATTTGAAAAACTGATTTTAATGTTATTGATTTTTTACTTTAAAATCTTGGCAAAACTTTAACTTATTGACTTCTGAAGAAAAGTAAACGTTACCAAAAAGGATTTTTCCCCTCTGTCATGAACAACAGATTTAAGAAGTGAACTTAGGAAGAAAGATAAAGCCTTCAAATTTAATAAAAGTATTAAGCGAAGCACCTTTTATACCATGCATTAAAATTACTATATCTGCAAATTTTATTACATTAAGCGATTATTATTTTCCATGTTTAAAATTTTTTTATGCCCATCTACTAGTAACTTAATTTTCTCGGCACTGAAGCCACATTATTTGTCAAAACTGTAGCGCAATAATTTAGTCGTTCCTTTGCTTAAGAGTTTAAGAAAATTAAATTTGATCGTGTTACATGGTGGAGGAAAACTAACGATGTTGAACCTGTTTGAATTTTATGGAAAAAAAAAATATTTGACACACTCACATATATGTATGTATGTGTTGTATATTAAGCACTGGATTTCTTAACAAAATTGACATTTGACATAATATTTATTTGCTGAGATTGAATGTTTAAAGTAATCAAACTTTTACTGAGAGTATTTAAAAAGCGCATTATTGCCTCTTGTTATATTTTAAAGAACAAAAAAAAATGTAAACGGGAGGAACTACATCTCTCATGTCTACATTTAAATGTTGATTTCGCATTTCCTATTATTTATTAACTGCGTTTTATTTTAAAAATTCATTTTCTGTGAGCTTATTTTAAATTTCCACTCATTATGTCTCTCAATTCAAATTCGAAATTTATGCATATTCATAAAGACAATTTGTTAGTATTTTAGGAATTAAAATCAGTAACTGAAGTTACATAATGAATCGTCTAATGAGTAGTATAAAATTGGTAATGTTTTAATCTCTATTAGCCCACTATGAATCTTTTTCAAAAAATCTTTATATGTTACGGAGGTTTTAGCTGAACAATGTGATATGATTAACTTCAATTAGTTAATTCAATTAGTTAATTTTAAGATAAATATGGGGCAAATAAAACGCTGATTTAAATTTGATGCTCAAGTAATAGAAACTACCACATTGTCCCCACATGTGGTTGAAAGCAAAAAAAAAAAAAATGCACATTAGAAGCTATGCTTTTTTTGTTACAGAAATTTACTCGTAATTGTTTTATGAACTATATAAAAATTAGTTTTATTTAAAATGAGGGTGTAATTTCAATTAGAAACGGAAGATGTGAAAATATTGTACGACATCATTTAGTTAGTTTTTAATATGATTGAAAATATCTTCTTTCTAAGTTAGTTCATTCTTCACATCTTGACGTTTGTTTTCAGTTTACAATCTCGTAATTTTTTCAACAAGACTAATCAAGAATGCTCGAAGTCAGAGTTCCTTGGAAGCCGACGCATCCAAATATCTTCAACTTGTAGAGAGGGGTTGATTTGAGTTTAATTCAGGGGAGCTCAACTCATGTGCTTCTTTTTAATTATACTTTCACATATTAGGAGAAATTCAGGCTATTTATGAGGGAAAGTAAATACTGAAGACTATATAATGCTTCCTCATTTTTTTTTTTTAGAAACTATGACCTTGTTTGTAGATTTTGGGGCCATTCCTTAAGAAAGAGTTCCGGGGGGAAGGGGGTTGAAAAACATCACTATATACCCTTATTTTCGGGGGAGAGGGAGTCAAACCCATTCTTACGTAATATTTTCCGAGTCGATATTTTATATCAGACATCGCGTGGTCAAGAAGTTTGGCAGGGATCATATTATTTAATTTGCATCTGAAAGGTAAAAAACGTATTAGGATAAATGTTTTTTTACTTGTTTTTACAAAGTAGTGTAAAATGTAATAAAAAATCGTTCTAAGTATGGCATGTTTTATTTTTAATCAGTATCGCATCATATTCGAAAAATTGTCGAAGAATCATTCAGGCTAGATTCAAACTTTTTAGTAAATATTTTTTGCGCAAGTAGGTTTTTAAAAATAGTTTAATATAATTAATAGTGAATTAAATAGAGATTCCAGTGGTGCAAGATTCGTATACATTAAACAAAGAACTGTATTGAGATGTTTGTTTATGTTAAGTGCGGCGTATTTAATTACACTGCGCGTAATGGTACTTAAAAGTGTAATGGCCTCAAAAAGTTAAGGTACAATATGCTTTTCGAAGATCACCATTAAAAAAAATGGCAGTAACAACAAAATGCATAATTTTCATGAATGATAATAATGAACTTTAAAACAATTTATAAAAAAAACGATAGCCACCATTTGTATTTCATAGAAAAGAACATATTTTTATGAGGGAGAAAAAAATACGCAAATATCAAGCTGTCGTACTTTTGTGTGTAAATTGCTTTGATTTTCAACTGTTGTTGGCAGTTTCGGTGACAGCAGTCAATAGAGCTTAGAAAATGTCTCAGAGACGTCGTTTGCCCAATTCATTTATGTGGCGAGCAGTTGGATGGATGAAAATAGGACTGTCTCAGGCTGATGTTGCTAGACATCTCAATGTGTCTCGCAGTGTTATTTAGCGACTTTGGAATCAATACCCATCAGAAGATTCTGTGTCCAGCAGACCTGTTCCAGGTCGACCACGAGCTACAGCACCTGTAGAAGACCGTTTTTTAGTTCTTTCGCCCCGAAGGAGAAGAACCACTAATGTGCCGCAACTCGTTGCAGACAATTTTGTATCTTTAGGAAGAAGAATATCTGCTATTACGGTGCGAAAACGTCTTTACAATGCAGGTCTCTATGCAAGACTACCAGGTGTGTGTAATCCGCTCAACGGACCACAGCGAAGGATCCGCTTATGCTGGGCAAGAGAACAAGTTTCCTGGACCCAACAGCAATGGGCTTCTGTGCTAATCACAGTCTAGTCAGATTTGCGTTGGAGAGTGATTCAGGGCGTTTACTGATCTGGAGGGAACAGCGCAATAGATACCATCAATCCAACACTGTTGAAAAGCACAGTTATAGAGATGGTAGAATCATGATTTGTGTGTGGGCAGGAATTTCGCTCGGTAGTCACACTGACCAGCATGTGTTCCACGGAGGAACTCTGATTAGGATAAAATATAGGGATGAGATCCTTGATCCATATGTCCACCCATATGCTGGTGCTATTGGTAATGACTTCATTCTGATGGATTGTAATGCACGACCTCACCAAACTCGGATTGTTGGGGAGTGTCTTGAGGACTACGGTTAGGAACGAATGGAATGGCCAGCTCGATTTCCAGGCCTAAATTCAATAGAACATCTTTGGGATTATCTTGGCATACAGGTTGCTGCTTTAAATCTTATTCCAAGGTCGTTACATGAGCTGTAACAAGGCTTACTCTTTGTCTGGTCTTCGCTTCCTATTCCGCTGTCTGACAACTCAAAAAACAGCATGGAAAATCGATGCCGCCAATGCATTTAAGTTAGGGGGGACACATTCCATATTAGAAACCCATTTTGTATTGTTTCTATAACATTTTTACTACTTAATACTGTGATGTTCTGTTTTCTTCAAGAATTGACTTTTTTTCAAAGATTGCTTTTTTTGTTATAAATCGTTTTTGCAATACACTTATACAAATTTCTATGGCGCATTAAAAAAAAAAAAAAAACAATTTAATGCACGTAATCCTCCAACTTTTTTGTTTCTACGCTCATTCATTTGCGAACTAGACGCAAAAAACCGGTTGTACCTTAACTTTTTGAGGCCAGTGTACTTAGATAACGCAAACCAACCAGTCAAAAGGGGAGTTTTAATATAACTGATCCCTTGTTAACAACATTTTATTATTTTGAAAAAATAAATAGAATCTTAACGGGGGGAGGAAATGAAAGGTAATAGGGGGGAGGGGATAGAAAAATCTAACTTACCCATCCATGGAGGTAGGGGAGTGGGGTTCAAAAATTGGCAAAATCAACCTTACGTAATTAATGAATGGCCCCTTCCCATTTTATTCCTTAACTATTCGAAAATGGTACACCAAAGAATTAAGACATAAACGGCATGTCAGTGAAAAATACCTGTTTAATGTTTTCATTTGCTTTGTTTCAATACAAACATTGTGGGTAACCTGTTTAAAACTGACGCAAGATCTTCTAATACAGCTTTCCTATCTAAGATCACAAACTTCTTCTTGACCACTTTGATGGAAAATATGGTTTCAGTTTTTAGTTTCATGTGTTAACATATCGTCGCCTCAGAGCAACAGTAAAAACATCTAATCCCAGAAATAATACTAAGATGTCCTATAGTTGCTCTGAGGCGACGATATGCTGTAAGCAAATTTTATGCAAGGTAAACACACCAGTAGTGGCCAGTGCTTCAGTAGGGTCGCTTCAATGTTTCATATTTAGAAAAAAAAAAGGGATTCCAGGTTTCCCAATGAATTCAAACGTGCAGGAGGTAAACCCTCCTGCACGTTTGATGCTCGTTTGAATCCATTTGGAGACCTGGAATCCTATTTTTTTTCAAATATAAACCTTATAGTGGCTACTACTGAAACACTGGCGACTACTGTTGTGTTTACTTTACGTATTATAGAAACAAAATTATGTGCTCTTTTAAAACGAGAAGATAACAGAATCATTACAACACTTCTGATTCACAATCATTCAAAATCACTATTGTTTCGCGCAAGGAATATGAATCGATAAATGATTGATTCCTTTGATGCCGGCTTCCAAAACTGAGAGTTTTAATAGTATTAACCCATGCCGTTAAGATTTGTTAAAATTACGAGCATTGTTCCTGCTTGATTTTTGCCAGTGTGCTCGAGATCTTTTGAGGATTGTAAAAAATCGTTCAAGAGACCCCCCCCCCCCTCTCTCTCTCAATTAGTTATGAGGAACGTTTATTTGGAGGGACTTTAGCCTAAAAATGTGTCGTTCATTGCGAATGTGGTGTAGTACGAGATTTTTAAAACAGGTATTTTTCTGCTAAATGGTATCATATTTAGTTACATCTTTTAGTATAAACGTAAAGCATCTCACTTTTTAACAGTTGAAAACACAAGCTGAGCAACAACTGAATATACTAATTTTGACTCCATTAACTGCTTTATAACAACGCAATGTCTAACATTTTCTAAGTTAAAACACAAAAATTAGAAAATCCATTGAAAAAAATCTGCGTAAACGTGCCCCGGTCTACCCTATTTCTTTTTTTTTTTTTTTTTTTTTTTTTGAGCAATCACGATTGCTTATTGTTCTCACTTGACAGTCCTTGATGTTCCGGTTCCTTTTTCAGCTTGAACCAGGCCTGCAGCACCACCGTCCACCGGCCGCGGCGCACTGTCCCCCGGAATCCACTTTTGCTGGGCGGTAGCGTCCATGTCCTACACACGCATGCGCATACACAGTCGCCTACGCGCGCACGCCTTTACACACATACAAACGCCTACGTGCACACTCGTAAGCCTACACACACACACGCACACAACTATATACACGTAAGCACCCAGGAGGAGGGACATGCTTGGGCGGGGGGAGCCATTTCTAGAAACAATAACTCTAACCAGTAGAGTCTTGTCGCAACTCGTGATTGCGAAAAACATAATTTGAATTCAAAGTTTCGGAATTCAAATTATAGTTTTTTTTTTTTTTTTTTCAGTATAAACGTTTCGTTGTCAGTTTTAAAACTAATACATTCTTTTACGTTTGTGTCCGCGTGTGAAATACGTTAGATTTCGAAGTCATTTCATTAGTAAAATACTATATATTTAAACCAATTTCGTATCACATGAACTAAAACAGTCCATAATTGTTTAGCAGGGTTTCTGACCGGGGTTGCAGCGTAGACTGTTGAAAACTTTTTCCAAGTCTTTATTATAAATTTGTTAATCACCGTAATAGTAGAATATTTCTTTTAATAGTATGTCGATTTTTTTTTTGTTTTTTGAAAAAAAATCAACAATTACGAAGAATTTGACTGTTTGATTTATAACCCCCCCCCCCCCCCCCACACGCTTTTTTTTCGTCGCTGTCTGTGTGCTGCAAAATATGACCAAAATCTGATTTAAAAAAAAGTTTTTCATTCAAAACTGCTGCTGAAATTTAAAACAACAAATTTTTTACTCTAAAAATAAGTTTGTTTTTCCATGTGCTAGGACTACTTTTCGTGGAATCGCCCACTGCAATAAGAAAAATATTTCCAGAAAATTAAACCAAAATAGTTATGGCATATAAAATGTGAAAAAAAAAACAATTATTATATTTATTATTTATTAAAGGATTTTTTTTTTGTGAGAACGACATAACTTCCTCAATATGTTATCAACCCTCATGAATAAGGCATCATTTTAAAGATTTTTTTTCATCGCTTCCAGAGAAAACTTAAGAGAATTTTTTTTTCTTAATTCCTTCAATGTATAACATCCCAATGTATCAATAATGCGTAGTTTGTGTGTTAGAATCCCGAAAAATATCGTTTTAAACACTCATTTTCTTTATCAGAATTCTTATCTAAATTTCCTAGAATATGCAATCTGAACTCATTGCAGTATTCTGAGTTACAGTTCTGTTGTTGTTGAATTCGGGAAAGAAGATATTAATTTTAACAAGGTAAATCGCAATTGACTCTTAAAAATATTTTAGCAAAATAGACGTACAAATTTCAGTTTTTATTGCTTTATTACTAATTGCTCCAGTGTATAGCATCCTGAGATGGTGGCCATCAGCTCAGCTGGAAAAGAAAAAAAAACGCTAGTAAAGCAAAAGTAGTAGGATTGATCCTCCCATGGGCCTGAAAGTGTAATTTCTGATTGACTGATTTTTTCAGCTAGATTCTGATCCAGATTTCCATTAATATATCTTAACTCATTGGAGGCAGGATTCTCAACTGCAGTTGTGTTATGTTTTGTTGCATTAAAATAAAAGAAAAGCTTTATTTTAATATGGGAAAGGAAGCTATTTTTTGCTATCTCATGGACTTGTTTATGGTTGTTATTTTAAGACTTGGAATTTTTAACGAGCTCCTGGTCTAAAAATTAAATATTAAAAAAAAATGAAGAAATACTTTTTAAAGCCTGAAAACTGTTTATATTAATATGAGTTGGTTTTAGCTACACTTTTCGTGCTACGCTATAGGAACAAATTTTAATTTAGTAATTTATAACAATTATGGAGAGACGTGGAGAAAAAGAATTCATTGATAAACTCCCTTAACGCAAAAGGGAGAAAAACTCGCTTCATGCAGGAAAGTTTATTTCCAAAAAAGTAATAGCCACGACTATCGACTACAGCTCAAAAAAGTAAATATCTGGAGAAAAATCGATATGAAGCAGCGAAGGAAAAAGTAAGAACTACTGAAGGAGTGGGAGTTACCAGTAAAATGATTGATTAACAGGAGTAAGGCGTGACTATCCGTCGTTCAGCTAAAGACTTAAAAAGAACGTGTCGAAGCGTATGCAGAGAGACATCTCTATTAAAAAAAGGACGTAAACAAGCAATCATTAAGAAGCATTTAGTCGGCAAAAAATGAGCAACATGAATATCTATATGTAGATATATGTGAAGATCTTGATGCACTGTGTGGAAGAAAAGAAAAAACTTTAAGAGAGTTAAATTTGAAAAAAAAAAAAAGATATGAGCGAAATACACATGTACTATCTAATTTTGGTACTAGGATGTTTTTTTTTAACTGTTCAACTCTTTTGAGCTCTGATAAACAAATTCTTAAAAGCATAAATAAATGCTGAAGCTAATAAAACTATCATTGGAAGTATTTTACCTGAAGTTTTAAATTGTTTGCAAGATGAGCATTTTTTTCCAAGTTTTTTTTTTTTTTTTTTTAATTTTCAGTAGGAAGAAAAAAGGGTGCCAAAGAGTATATTGAATGCATTCGGTGTAAAATCTATTTCAATTTTGCTTATTTCGAGTTGACTTTTTTTTTCTTGCTTCTCGTTTCAATCTCAAATTATGTTCCAAGGTTTTCATTAAGAAATGATCTTAATTTTACTTCATTTTTTTTAAAACTCCGACACATAATCTTTCTTTTTTTGAGTCAACTTTTAAAAAACTTTTGAAACATAAATGCATAAAAACTACAAGCAACTGAATGACATGCATGCAATATACCGACAACCTGGTTATCTCATTCAGAGACTGCAGTTTCTTCTTTGTTATGGACTAATCAATCTGGAATAGGGAATAACCTAGCTGGAGACAAATGTCATCTCAGTAAACCACCAAACTTTCGATCCCATTTTAATTGAACTTTTCAGAAACTGTTGCCTTTATTCTGATGCAAGTTTTTGACTGATCCGGTTAATTTTATCTATGATTCATAATTCTCAATCCAATTAATGTTTTTGGAGATTTCTGTTCTCACGCTAATGAGGGTTTTTTTTTCAGATTAAAGACGGTTTAGTAATGTAGTAATGAGAGCTTTTCGTAGTTCCCCTTCTTATTGGTAACAGAAGTTCTTCTTTTGAATAAAGATTCTTAGGGGCGAGGGGGAGGGGGGGTTGACGACATTTTAGGATTATTGTCTTTATTTTAGTGTCACAATTTTGGCTACATGTCCCCTTATTTATGCGAAAGAAAACTTTAGGCATGAGTCAAGCGACTTCAGTTTCTTTCTCCGTCGAGGAACGGTGTAACAATTGAGGTACTCCACGCAACACATTTTGAAAAGGATTTGGGTATTTAAAGGCAGCGCTGATTTGATTTTTCAGAACTTTGACAATTTTCTTTTAGGAACTAATGAACTTATTCGACGAGCAATTTTTAGGGACTAAATTTTTTTTACTACTCTGAGACTTTTTTAGGAACTGCTGTCATTATTGAAAAGAGAAATTTGACCCTAAATTTTTCCTTTTTTGTTCACGTATAGGGTTGAAAATGTGCCACGTGACCTAGCTTTCATTTTTTAGGCAGACCATGCAACGCCGGGTGACGACGCAGATAGTAGTTCATTAAATCATTCCAATAAAATTAATGAAAAACAAATCGTAAAAGTTGTCAGTTGCGTGGAATTGTCCTTCATCAAAGTTGGGAGTCTCCAGTGAAAATGCGTTTCTGCAACAGTTAAATAAAAGCCATCGTTTTTTTTTTCTTGGTAAGAATATACATGCGGTGTTAAGATGATTGATATTTTGATGGAGTGTGTATTTTAATGAAAATATTTCTGTTCAGTTGTCAGTTGCGTGGAAATGCTCTTCATCAAAAATGGATTCTCAGTGAAAATGAGTTTTTGCAACAGTTAAATAAAAGTCATGAGTGTGTATTTTAATGAAAATATTTCTGTACTTCAGGGGGGGAGTGATTTTTATTTATTGTAACTATATCACATATTTCAATTAAATTATTTTTCCTACTAAGGAAGCACATATTTTTATGACGTGATGGTGCCTAACAAAGTCAAAATTGATTAGATTGAGGAATCGCTTGATGTTTCTATTGGCTCTCAAAGTTACCAACCTCAACAACGAGAACCCTGTTTTGCTGCGCAACTCTAGGCCACATGTTGGACAACAAAAAGGGTGAAATGGAGGTCCTACCTCAAACCAGTGACCAGACATTACCCCTTCAGGTCATTATTTGTTCCAGTCAATGCAGTCGGCAACTGCTTAAGAGCGCTTCACCCAATATGACATCATACAAAACGGTCAATGACTCAAATTTACCCCGAAAAAATAGAAGTTTTCAGTCAAAAAAATCCGTTTCTTGACCAAACGATTGCGAAGATTTTCTCTTCAGGTGGATTTTTTCTTTTAATTATTGATTATTTTCATATTTAAACTAGTTTTTTATGTAAAAAAAGACGATATCTTTTTCCCATATTTAGTACATTATGAAAACTATGTAGAAGCGTTAAACATAGTATTTTGATTCATTTTATTGGATGTTGCCGAAGTACTTACTGTTAGTCTCACAATTGGGTTAAGTATTAATATTACGGTTCATCACGTTTTCTTTTGAAATTCTAAATTTGTTCAAAAGTATATCCACATTGTTTCCAAGTACGCCATTCCTATTTCCGTAACTTTTCTTTTCAACTATCATTTTAAGTGCACATATTTTATTTAAAAAATATCATTAAACGCTTGTTTGCTGTATTTCATAAATATTTCAAGTTCTAGTACAACAGTTTTACGGGAGCAATCCTTGAAAACGCAAATGAAATTTCAGCTTTTCTGAGTATTTTTATCTATAAATGCTCTAATTCAGAGACTAAATAAAACTCAAATATTATTTTCACTTGCCTAATATCTTTAGAATGCTGAATTAATGGATTATTTTCCCGTTTTTATATAACCGATCTCATAATTATCGCTATCAGAAATTTGTCTCAAAATAAAGTCCCGTCAGAAAAATGGTGTGCTTTGAGGAAATCACTTTCATTTTTTTCATTTAATAGGATATTATTCATTTCTCCTGTAGCTTCTGAAACTTTTCAAACATGATGTATGGTTCTCAGAGAAAACAGAAAACTTCTCTCTTGGCAATCACTCAATATCACTTAGCAGATCTTTAACGACCGAATTTTAGTTATAAGGTCTCTCTTGAAAAATGAAGGTCAGTCATCCGATATTTCACTATGAAATCTCCATTCGCTGCTCCCCAAGGTAGATTAATAATTCATTTGAAAATTAGGAATCTTTATATATAATACGAATGGTTACGATGCGATAAATTTTCTCTTTTTAAAAGCTGTTTTACAAAAATGCGTCTAATAAACTCAACGAAGATTATTATTAGAAATGCAAAATTCTAAAATGCATTTAAAATGATAAAAAAAACAAAGTAAATAAATCAGAAGTTGTCAAGACAATACTGCAAATGGCCATTTCAGGGCTGCAATAGAGTTTCTTTATCAGAGTAAAAGTGCTCAACAGACAGAAAAAAAAGTCGTGTCAGTTTGTTCGGGACTTTTTTCTGTATGTTTCTGTTTTATGTTTAATCTTAAAATCAGTGAACATATGCATTCATGATGACAAAAATATAATTTTTTTTCTATGATTTATAATGTAATTTCAATCAGTTTTTATTTTACTTAGATGAAACTGGACAGGAACAACTAGAGAGGTTTGACCAACTTTTTACAAATACATTTCTCCTTTTCCTTTTTTTTCAGACCATTAGAAAATTTTCAAATCATCATTTTCGTTCTTAACGATCTCTGGCATTTTTTATACATTATTATTTTTTATTTATATACTGTATTTATTCTTTTGTTAGTTATTTTTCAAAAGTGTCCCACCAGGGTAAAACCTCCTCACTTAAGAGAGGTTTGACCTATCATAAGAAAGTTTTGAGCCACAGAGACTAAAAGTTGTAAAAATGATGCTGAAATAATTACTACATGTCTAATGAAGATGCCCGAATTTCATTATATTAATAGTTACATTCAAGAAATTACCTTAAAATTGTTAAACGAATTTAATGATTGCCATAAATGTGGCAATCAAATTTGATTTTCAAAACAACTCTTTCTGTGTTGACACTGATTGGTTTGTTTTTGACACTAGTGCAACATCTTTTTCGGAACAAATAAAACTGAAGCTACATGCAGTAGACATTCTTTAAAATTTATACAAAATTCTTCTTCATTTACTTTCATGAGGCAACCAAAATAATGTAAGAAAGTTTCGTTGATTAAACATGTTACATAAAAAAAATCTCCAATGATCCTTGACTTATTACATTTCCTACGACATTTGCCTTTTAAAAGTCCTTATTTTATTGATTTTCCATATTAGAAAATAAATGTGGTACTTCAGTAACAGTAAAATAAAGATTAGCTAATGACTGAAAGTTAAAATGCATTGAGTATTTTGATAAGTTTACCAACAAATGACAAAATCGTTTAAGTCGTGTTTAGTTCGATCAGAAAAATATTTAACAGATAGTGCTTCAAATGAATATCAGGGGTCAAACTGCAAGTTAAGAAAAAAAGAACTTCTTTCATTCCAATTAACAACATTTCTTTTCAAAACTAATTAAATGTTATGTACTACTTATAAACTAAATGGGAATGTTTGACCCGGGCCAATAGTTTGACCCACAGCAATTTTGGGCTCGAGAATTGTTGCGAGTCAAACCTCTCTTAATAGCCATTTTAGCAAAAGAAAAAAAAAAGAATAAAAAAATATAAATCCCATTAATGCAAAAAAAAGCAAGGAAAAAAATAAGTATGCAGTCTTTTTGAAAATGATCTAAGTACATAAACAATTTAATATAACCTTGTGTTTGTTAATGACAAAAACCACAGGAGAGATGAAATTGCTTGAAAAAGGAATTGCACGTGACTGATTCTTGATTCTACTTCAAAATGGCTAGAGAAAAAAATTTTGAAAAATAAAATAGAACCGACTTCAAAATTGCTCTAAAAAGTGAAAAATAATTTTATTCTTTAAACACCTTCGATAATACTTTTAAACATAATTTTTGAAGTTGGCGCAAAAACGATCAATAAAATCATTCACAGCCATAACTCAACTACAAGTATAAATTTAACCAGGTCCAGTTTCTTCACTACCACATGCATTACGCATTGATGACAGCATATTTGAGTAACGATATAAATGTTTCGTTCCTAAGTTTGGATGATTTTTTGATAAAAATATGAACGAAGCATGGTTACAATGGATTTTACTTTTTGTTTTTGTGCCAACTTCAAAAATTATGTTTAAAAGTATTATCAAAGATGTTTAAAGAATAAAATTATTTTTAACTTTTTAGAGCAATTTTGAAGTCGGTTCTATTTTATTTTTCAAAATTTTTTTATTTCATTCTTTTTAGTGTAAATGTAGATATTTCGGTAAAAGTAAGAAGTTACCTAGTAAGAAGTGCGGCTCTATATCACTGTACTGCTTCAGAAAAGCCTTTATTCAAAATTATCATTACAATTACTATTAATGTTACAGTTATATGGCACCAAACTTTTATAACAATGAGTTTCATATTGTCGCGTAGATGAAGATAGCGAAGACAATGTGAAAGCCAAATGAAGCGAATACTCGTTAATCTCAACTCGAGATCTTTATTCAGAACCACGAATGAACGTTACATCTACTTATATACAACTTGAAAAAGTGCTGGAACTTTTCAGACTTGAAAAGATACGGAAATTAATAGAACATTCGAGAAAATACGGGAAACAGTAGAAAAAACGAAATTTTAGTAAAATTCACTTTGTCCTAGTCGGGATTTGAACCCGGGTTGCTCGTGTGGGAGACGAGAATTCTACCACTGAGCCACCGTTATCCACGGATGAAAAGAGCGAACTTCGCTACAATATGATTTTAATCATTTAATAGGGAAATTTACTGTTTTTTGCCCATAACTTTTTATCTAAAGAACAAATATGGTCAAACAAAGTAATGGGACCTAAGTTGAGCCATCCTCTATCCATTAAAAAAAGAATCATCAAAATCGGTTCACTAGGTGAGACGCTATGAGTGGACAAACCAAAAAAAAAAAAAAAAAAAACATACATACGGTATGAACTGATAACCGCCTCCTTTTTGAAGTCGGTTAAAAAGAAAACTTTTATTTCTACTTGAAACCTTGTTACCATATGATACTCATCAGTTAAATAAATGATTAAATATGAAAAAGAGACGGTGGATCAAACCTCTCCTATGGTCAAACCTCTCTAGTTTTCCCCACCTGTTTAAACCAAAAAAGCATCTTTCATCATAGACATACTAATGCAATATAAAATTTTCAAAGTCAGAAAAAGGGGGGAAATGTGTTTGAAATTTGATTTGTTATAAAATATGAATGTATCTAAAATGAATGTTTTTTAAAGAAACGTTAATTAGAAAGAATTTTCAAATTAGAAAAAAAAAATGGTAACAAGAAGCGTCTCTTTGTTCTCTCGGCACTTTGAAAACCTCATTACTACTAATAACAAGAAAATTGAAACGTGGCCATTTACTAATTAAAATGCAAGATATAAAGTTGTTTTATTCAAAAATATTCTGGTGAAGAGAATCTAAAGAATTTTTTGTCTCCTTTCCATAGAAAATTAGTTTCAAAAATTTATTCCAAGTAAAATTCACGACAATGCTTAAAATTAAGCATTTTTTTTAAATTTTTTGCTTTATTTCAAAATAAGGACTTTTTTTTCTTTATTTCGCCTTTTGAAAACATAAAACTGTCAAACATTTCTCGTGCACATGAATGAGAAGTTAGAAATGAAATGCCTTGAACTCAAGTGATTTTAATCAACTATTAAAAAAAAAAAATAGCTTTCTAATAATACTAATATTAAATAAATAAATACCTTTGTGCAGAGAAGTAAATAGCAATCAACATCGTTTTTCCACACAAATCTAGTAGATTACTGCAATAAAATTATTTTTGCAGTAATGTGCTAATTTTGTGCGGCAAAACGTTGTTGATTGATATTTAATACTAATATTGTTAGAAATTGTAGCGTACAAAGTCTTTTGGTGATGACTGAAAGTGATAACTGCTGAGCTCAAAATTAAAAAGCGGACACATGAGTTTGATTTTTGATGTTGTAGATTATGTGAATAATCTATAATAAATTATTAAACGCGATATAATCTTAGAAATTAAAACACCTTTAACAAAATATGAAGTCAGACTCTTGAACTTTTTATAATATGCATTAATCTTTACGTTTATCAGTTTAATCACAGTAGCGTTAAGTTCCGTGGGTTGTAGGCCAAAGTATTCTGACAGATTTTACAAAGAAAGTTCATTGAAGTAAGTTCGATAAAGAAACCAGTGAAATTCGGTATTTTTAACTTAAAAAACAAAAAAAAAAGATGAAATAACAATAAACATCGCCTTTTTCTTTTTTTACCGCCATTATTTTTTTCCTTATCCATTAACGTTAAATAATTTTACTTCACCTTAAGTTCATTTTAAGACAAAATATATTCGATTAAAATATAAGATGATCATTTAGATTTTAAAAAATCGTTGCGATCTAGTTAATAAAGTTCTTCGTTTATTTTATACATTTTATGATCTGTGGCGCATGAAATTTGATCCCATGCTAGAGTAAAACTTATAACCATGGAGTGATCATGGAGAAAAAGGGATGGCTCGTTTTCTAATTTAAAATCTTTGACAAAAAATTATGAATTCAGCTAAATATTAACGTGTAACTAGATATAAAGATATAATATTTTATTCTATTGATATTTTAAGCTTCATGAAAATTTGAAGTAAAAACAGCAAGAGTTTTTTTTTTTTTTTTTTTTTTCATTTTCTCAATTTTAAAACTCTAATCTAGGTAAAGTTTCACAGACATGAAATCGCCCCATAAAATTACTTATGCATTGATTATTATTACAGTTATTATTGTCATAATTATTATTATTCCATCAGAAATAGATTTCAATGTTCTGACAGGAGATTTTTTTTAATTTCAAAATGCATGTTTTTTTTTTTTTTCATTCGCTTTGCAGCGGTGAAAGATGTTGACCTGGGTTCTTCTATCGTATTTTTTTTTTTAATTTTTTTAGCTGTAACACCACTTCTGCTCAAAATTACAGGCTTATTTTAATCATTCCTATCTAAATGAAACCCCTCAGCGCTTGAAATGTTAAGATTCTCTATTCACTGCGATCAAGTTATTTTTAAGTTTATAAACGACTGTTTGTAATGTATCAGAAAACAAAGCTGACTCGTTATTCAGCTGAAAAGATTCCTACGCCTAGCAAAATACACGTTCTGCTACTAGATACAGTAAACTTCCGATTATCCGCGAGCAGATTATCCGTGGGGCGGATTATCCACGAGTCATTTAACAATCAGGAACATGTGTTTTCGCAGTAAAAAGCAAATACCAATGGCGGTTTATTCATTTATTTTTTTTGTCGAAACATAGTAAATAAACTTAGTTGTTTTTGTTATACAGGGTATTCCAGCAGAATTTTAACCAGTTACCAATTGTTTACACTATTCTGGATGGTTCTAACTTATTTTTACAAATTAAGAGAGGTGATACTATCTGTCCAAACGACGAATATTTGCACAGGAACATTGAGTCACATTTCACTCTGAGAGGCTGAAAAGAAGTATTAGAACTAATATCTGAACTTACAACAGTGTTGGAAACGTGAACGAACTATACCAGGATTTGCTTAACCGTGTCTATTCCCATTTGCTTCACCGTATGTGAGATGCACAAATGCGAATTCTTCGTAAGAGTACTCCGAAATAGAATTCAAGATGCGTTTTGTACGATGTTATCAATGTAGTAAAGGAATGCGGGGCAAAGTGAAATGGTTAAGATAAGTGAACTTTTTAAAAATGAACGAATTGGAAATTCGTTTTGAAAATTTTGGTACATAAAGAAAGAACATTGTATTTTATAACAAACTTGTGTTGAAACATTATTTTTTATTTTTGGCAGAAAAATTGTGCCTTAAACCAGCTGATGTGTGCATCACATGACTTCTTTTTACTCCAATTTAATGTTATTTTCTCATTATTGGCAGTTTTAATATGATTCAATAGTTGACTCTAAATATCACCAACAGTGGCCAATTTGAAATCAGATTTTAAAAAATATATAAAAAAATTAAAAAAAAAGTCGCCAAATTTGTCACCAAGTTGGCGACAAAATTTGGCGACCTGAAGACTGGCGATATATCGCCAAGTGTCCGCCAAATTATAACACCACTTGAGTTTACATAGAAATTAACAATGATTCCCCCCAAAAAGGGGCAAAAGACCCCCTTTGAAGCATACGAATGCATTATTATATGTTTTTATTTTCAAAGGTAATTTTTTCTTGACTGTAATAGGCCACATATGTTATTACATAGTTAAAATATTACTAGGTAAGTGGCACTAAAAGCGAATTGAATATTTTTCCATTTCACTTTGCCCCGTTATTTTCCTTTGCCCCACATTCGCCTACTTGAATCAATAATGTTGTGCTGTTTTTGGAAGACAACGTTTACTTTGATTGTCTTTCTCTGTTATCAACTAAGAGCAACTGCTTCTTCTCGGTAGAAATTTGAGAGCGGAAAACACTTGAATCTTACCAGGGCACAATATAGTATAATAGGCACAAATAGTATAATAATGAAATAAGTTTGAATAGCTAGACAACGAAAGAGCATTTTCAGAGATATTTTGGCGTAAAAATGATTTGCCCTTGTCCGTCCGTTATGCAGATATAAAGTTTTAAAGTCTGGCGAAATTTTAAGAAAAGCGCCAAATTTGGAAATTTGGTGAGACTCACGCACCATCCGCATCTACCTACAAATCGAGTGAATAATGTCTTCCAATCATTACTCACTGAAACTCGTTAAATTTGGAGACTTTTCTGAAGATTTGGCAATCCTTGAGACATCATATTTTGATAGCGGGGACACGAGGGAATATAATTTACGCGTACAGAATCATCTTTTTACAATGTGGCTTCTTGGTTAGGAGATACGCCACGTAGGCGGTTTCAAAATGACGTCAGAGGTGATTACTTGTATTGCCTATAGCCCCTATAGAGAAGCCGACGCATCCGCCATTTTGGAGCAAGCGTACAACAGGGAAAGCTACCTTTATTGGCAATCATTCGCCAAACAGGGAACGAGAGAGTCGGAGAGCGAAGGTGAGCATTTGGTGAAATTTTGGAAACAGTTGGCGTCGTTTCCAAGCTGCCAGTCACTTCGCAGACTATTATTTATCCCTTTTTTTTCTTTGTGCATCTGCTGGAAATCTGAAGAGCTGAAATCCTTTTTCGGAGCTGTTTACGCAATTAACAGCCGAACAACCACCTATTTGACTCAATTTAACACATGCTAAGGAAATGTAAACATCGCAGCAATGCTATCGCTACGAAGCACTGATCAAATTTGCTCCAAAATGGCGGATACGTCGGCTCCTCCACTATAGGGGCCTTAGTATTGCCTCATCTCATAAGATCCGTTTCTACTTGTACTTCCCTCTTTTCTGCCTCTTAGAATGGAATACGACCCTCTGCTCCTGAGTAATTATTGGATTATTGGTCGTGTGAATGGGTGCTATCACCTCTCTTGATTTATAAAAACAATTTAGAATCACACAGTACAAATGTAATCTAATTCTTTTAGACAAAAACTCGATAAAAAAAGAAAGAAACGAAAAGAAAAAAAATAGTCTGAAATAACTTTAAAATATACACTTTAAAAATTTATGAAATTAGAAAAAAATAAAGTTTTTGTTCATAAATTAAAATACGCACAAACGGAATTATGATAAAGCATATTTGGAATTTCAGCTGAAACATTCAAACAGTGATAGGAAAAAAAACAACTTGAAACCAAATAAACTTAAAAAGAAAAGAAAAAATAATCTAGCAAACCTATTTTCCTAAAAAATACGTAAATAGAAATGTTTTCATTATTTACGAATTTCTAGACACAACAAAAAATGATTTTTAAAATTCGGAAAAAGCTTAAATTTTATTCATCTTCAATCTTTATTTTTAAACTTGCCGTGCATATTGATCGCTTCTGAGAAATGCTAAAACATCACCAAAACTATCAAGAGAATAATAAATCACATTTTTTGACAACTGGGGAATCATTTTTCAAAAATCGAGAAAAAAAAGTAATCATATATTGTTCGCACTACCATTGAGCTTTGACATCTTAAAGAAACAAATTAAGCTAAAAATAATTAAAGTTCTCCTACTATTTCCTTTTCCAAGAAATTAAAGGTTTTTTCCTTTTGCTATTTTCTAGTTTATAAGAAAAGTTTGCTTACAATTTCAATAAAACAACAATTTTAGGCTGGAAAAAAACTCTTCGTTATTCGCTTATGGTACGAAATAATTTGCTGTCCTATGCAAAATTTTATTTAAAAGCAAATTGATCATTTCATTTTGTTAAATATAGGGTGATCTAAAAGCCACGTAACCCATTATAAAATTTTTTTTTGAAATCTGTTAAGTTTAAATAAATAATTTTTGGCTAGTTGTTAACATTACATTTTTCGGATAAAAACACAATATGAACTTGGCGAAAATGTGATGACGTCTCCAAATTGCCATTATTTTTGGAGACCAATCGTAAAATGTCACCAATTTGGCAACTTTTCCAACCTTTATCATAGATCTTTTCAAAAATTTTAGTGTTTTCCAATCCAAAGATATAAATATGACTTGTTTTGATTTCCAGAATTAGGTTTTAGTTG
The DNA here is from genome assembly GCF_026930045.1 of Uloborus diversus. Lineage (NCBI taxonomy): Eukaryota > Metazoa > Arthropoda > Arachnida > Araneae > Uloboridae > Uloborus > Uloborus diversus. The sequence goes on along the minus strand of NC_072733.1, from coordinate 158,796,904 downwards.
CCCAGTTAAGAAAAAGCCAGTTTTTTCAGCTCTATATTGCAAAACTGATTGTGTCTTGGAGTTTTATCGCATTTGGAAGCAAATACGTGTTTACGGTGCTAAATGAGATTTGACGGATGCTTAAGCAACTCCATACACTTCTTTGTAAATAAATTAACTGCTGTTTTTAAAAGAACTTAGCTGTCATTTTCCAAGAATACGCGAAATCAGGTCGGATTTCTAACAGTAGAAAAAAGGCAATAAAAATAATCCTATACTTAAGTAAGAAAGTCTCAATCTTAATAATTCTAGAAATGAAATTGTTTCGAAATATGTTCTAAAAATATCTGGAATAATATTGCCGCTTCAAAAAAAAACTCTAAAAACTATCCTAAAAAGTGCACCAAATTTTGTGACTCAAAGTTTTGAGCGTAAGTATTAAAAAATACAATCGAAAACTTCCCCAAAAGAGTTTGAGAAGTGCGCCAAAAAGTGCTAAACTGAATCTATGTTCAGAAAATGTTCTTCTAAAAACTGCTCAAAATATTCTAAAAAAAGAGTAATTGTGTGTTCAAATTGTGATCTCACCGGTGCATTAAATTTGGAGTAAAGAGTTTTCTGAAATAGTTATGAGATCTGTAAAGGAGGACAAATGTCTCAGAAGGAGGACAAGTGTCTGTGTTCAAAAAGTGTTTAAAGATTTGCATTAAAATTAAAAAAAAAAAAAAGCTGCTGCTAATTTTGAGTTTCCGTAATATTTGTTAACTTTTTGTTGAGAAGTTATACACATAAAGTAAATCATTATAAACTTTCTATGCAAGAATAAATAAGAAAGCTAAGTGTGATAATTTATTATTTTCCTTTTCTGTGAAAAATCGGTTTAGACAAATACATTAGCTAAGGGCATAAAAGGGACATAGAGCGTAATGCCTTCATTCTCGTTAATTTCAAAACATTTTAACAATTAATAATTTAGCATGCAATAAAAAGTAATAACAGTAAATCTATTAAAATAAATTTTGGAAAATATGGACGTAACTATGTTATTTACATCCATAATTCAAAAAATGTTATAATATTTAACATTCTATTCGTCAAATAGATATCAATCACAGAAATAAAACATACGATTCTTTCCTGATTGATACACTTATATTTTCTTTGTATACATTAATTTAATATCATCTTCTAGCGCAGTTTTAACACATCTTCTCAAAATCATAAAGTTGTAAAATTATGGCTGAAGAGGATTTCGAGTGTTTACACTGCAAGCCCGTCATTGTCAAACTTCGGTAGTGCGTGCTAAGAGGTGTGCTCATAACATTAATTAGCAAAAAGACCCCCTAAGCTGAATAATAACAAGTTGGTTCAGTTCCCGAGAGAAGAAAATCCTTTTTAACTTTTCGCGTTGGGAGATTATTAGTGTTAACAACACAAAAAAGAAATGCTAAAACTAGAGCACAAAGATGAAGGGTCATGTTTGAAAAATGATTTTGAAAGAAAGGTTTTAACTTAAGTTCGCAAATAATCCTTGAACTTGGTCAAAAATTATTTATTAACTCATTTCTCATAATATGCATGACGAAAATTCTTCATTGATGTCATTCAACGATGTATTTAATACGCACATTTCCATACCTAAGAAATTAATCTTTTCCCTGGAAATTTTATCTAAAATGTGTTCATATAAAACATTATTTCTTTTGGAAATATTTAAGCATTTTGCTGTGCGATTTTTTCAAATTGTTGTAAAATGCCTACCATCCCTCACCTCATTTGCCAGAAATAAATAAATAAAAAGCTGATTTATATGACTTGTAGTTTTGATAGGTAGTGTAAGTGTTTGGTTTGAAAAAAGATTAAATTGCTGTCATGATAATTTATTTCATTTGATCAAGTAATGAAGCTAAGTCACTTTGGTAAGTAATTTTCACAAATCAGGTTAGGTTAGAGCTGAAGCAGGAGACACAGGTGTCACACTCCGGCTGAATATAATCCCAGACATTTTTGAAGATTTCTGGAGGTTTAAGGCTCCTTGACAGGTACAGATGGGCGATTCTCGAAAAACCTGACATTTTCCAATCACAATTTTAAAATGAAAAGTAAAAATGCTTAAACAAATCTTTAAAAAAATATACTTACTCTTTGGTAGGAACTTTTTAAGAGAAAAATAGAGGGAACTAACTTTAAATATGCTACACCACTCGAACCGGGGGGGGGGGCAATTTTTCACACACCAGGAGAGTGACGAGTAGCACCAGAAGCGTGACAGAATGCGTTTCTTCAAAGGTTATCAAAAATTTAACTTAGTAATAAAGAAATTAAAACCAAACATTGTGGCACGACAGCCCGTGAGGGCCTTGGCCTACTATGCCCAACTCAGTTTTCCTGACCAGGGGCTCTGGGGTGCTTGGCAGATAGGTGTTCCGGTTAGGTGGTCAGTCTAACGCGGAACCCCCAGTGTTTGGTTATCCCAGTACGCTTGTAACTCATTTTATAGATCCACTTAAGGGATGAACGGCTTAGTCAACCATGCCGGACTCGAGAATAGAACTCGAGCCTGTGGCATGGGAGTGCAAGTGCTACCACTGAGTCACTGGGCTAATAAAGAAATTACTGTAACCTAAATCAAAAAGTATGTTTGTTGCCTGACAAAAAAATCTATGTAAAACCTCCCGTAACGGACACTCCCAAATAGCAAACATCTCTTCGAGTCCCAGTCCCTTAATAATATTTTCATATTATTAAGTATATATTATAGTTTTTTCATATTATTCACTCTGAATAGCTTACACTCCTAACAACAAACCGTTATTTTAACAAAAAAAGAATTATTTTTCAATTGCTATGCTAAAACTCTTAAACCAACAAATTAATAACAATTTTCGCATCAAGTTATATTGTTTGGTATTACTAATTATCCAATTTAGAAAAGTATTTACCCTATGCTAGAAAACTGTGCTCTGATTTATCTATATCAGAAATTGAAAGCAACATCATTTACCTATTCGAGCAACATTAGAATTTAATGATGTACAAACAACAAATCTCTTTTTGAAAGATTCGTCTGAATAAGAAATTAAATTAATAGAATTTTTCTACTAATAATTTTTTTACTTATCGTTTGCCAAATTTAGCTTTTTTTTAATCATAATCTTATTTTCTAACTCAGGAGAATGACATTTTGCGCCAAGAGTATGACATTTTCCTTACAACTTTCCTGTTACGTATTCCCAGGATTATAATTAAGGCAAATAATGTTATTTTTCTATTCTAAGCTCTTAATTCAACTACAAAGAATTTTTTTTTCTTTTATTAAAAACAAAAATGTTGTCCCTTAGAATGACAGCAAAAATATTACATATCCCATTTTTGAACTTCAAAATTTTAATGAGAACAGCAGACAAAACATATTGACAAAATACTCAAAAAGTCCAGCAAAATGGTGAGCATTTTTTTTAAGTGCAGCAGAGAATAAAAATTCCCCTTTTTTATCTATAACTAGCAAAATACCCGGCGTTGCCTGGATCAGTAATAATTATGTGAAACAATCGCTTTCATTTATTTTCTGCTTCAACTGAAATAACTCAAAATACACCTATTTGACGTGACTAAAAAGTGATCTTCTTCCTTACTCATAAAAGTAAAATGGCAATAAGTGTGAAGAACAAAATAGAATTTTTTTAGAAACCAAAAATATACATTTAAGCACATACAAATTCGAGGAATTACAAAATATGAAATTAAACTTCATTTGTTTAAAAGGATTTATCAGTTAAATAAAATTTATATATATATATATATATATATATATATATATATATATATATATATATATATATATAATTTTATTTATTTATTTTTTCAATATTGTCTCAAACCTTCTCTATATGGCTATTGAAGTACAAACTGTTTAAAAAAATGTAGCCGGCCGCAATCTCCCTAAACTTGCTTTAGTTATTTTGAGAATTTTACCTTATTGTGGGTTCTTACTCCGATTTAAAAATGTTACCAAATTTGCTGTAATCGTTTTGGGATACCTTGGACAAGGCTTCCCCTCCCTACTTTGTAAAACAGTCTGTTACTAATTTTCACCGAAGAGATATTGTCGCCAAATACTGAGATACTTCTGTTGACCATGAAATGATGCTAAACATTTTCATCCGAAATGTTTCTAAAATAAGTGTAGTAAAATTTGGCAACTGTTTGAAACTGTGCGGAAAGACAAATTAATGGAAGTTTTTTTGCTGTTTATGGATTTGCTTAATTTAGTTGGCGGATTATTTTACATTTTACAAAAACTTTTAAAAAGATTCTTTTAAGGGCGATATTTTGGTTACATGGTGAAAACCGAGAACCAGTGTTACGTAGTCTTTACCTTCAAAAACAGTGACAGTTGAAAAAATTGTCAAATGCTTTAGCTATTGAAATCTTTCCACAAAAACGTTAGGTGAAATTCCTGCTGGTCACTTATGTAATGAGTAAGTGTCCAATTAACACAAATAAATAAAAAAAATATATTAATTGCGTCGAAGTTACGTCAAAATGGAAAATAGTCAGCCAAATCTATTTATTAATTGCCAATTTTGTGCGAAAATGTTACTTTAAGATTTGACTTGAGAAAAACCTAGAACAGTCAGATGAAAACCAAAAATATTCAACAACATAACAATTGTAGCTATCGACAGGGAGTTGAGATGATACATTAAATACTGCATTGGGCGTTGAGAAAAGTCTTCGAACATGGAACTAAAAAGCTTATAACTCGCGTTTTTTATTCTACATAGAAACATCGAACAGGTGCCATCTTCAGCAGAAAAATCAGAGCTTCCGATGGACATTATATATGTCCAAAAATATTGGGACACTTTCAAAAATTCACATTTCTATGGATTTCTCGAGAAAAAAAAAAGACCAATTGCTCTGTAATTTTTTTCACACATAAAGTATACTCTAGCTGCCATTTTCCAATAACAATTAAGTCTGCTACTCATTAAGGGGACCAGCAACAAATTGAGGAAACAAAAAAAGCTTTTTGATAATTTTTCATTGTAAATATCTGGGAATAAGCCATTAATTTCTGAAATTATTTAAAAATTTATCTAAAATTTATATTTATATTTTCTTGAATGTATCTCTTATACCCCTGGATATATAGCATTTCTTTCAAAAATGCAAATTTGTTTTGAAAAATTTCGGCTCATATCACGCAGAGTTTTCCGTCAAACGTTACTAAACTTTCAGAATATTTGACAGCATATTAGAGAAACATAATAAAATTTGAAGTTAAAATATTGAAAATATAATTAAAAATGAACGCTTAAAGCAATTAATTTTTCACTGCGCATGCGCGAAAGATAGCAATTTATAACTTTCATAATACAAACTTCAGATATATCCTACATCTCATTAAAAAATTCCACCTTGATATCATCAAAATCTAAAAAGTTATCAGCTATCTAATGAGCCGAATTTCTATAACTCTTGGATAGGCGACGAATGGTAAGGGGTCGTTCACAAACAGGCAACACTTTCCTGCTATCGTTGCAGAGCGATTCATAATGAGAACGGATTATTTGCGAACGATCCCTCACGATTCGTCGTCTACGCAAGAATTATTGAAATCCGACTCATTACATCGCTGATAACTTTTTAGACTTTAAAAATATCAAGATGGATTATTTTAATGAGACGTAGGATATATCTGGGCTTCCGATTATGAAGGTTATGAATTGCTCTTTTTCGCTTTTCGCGCATACGCAGTGAAAAATTAATTGCTTTAAACATTCATATTTCCTTATATTTTCAATATTTTAACTTCAAATTTTATTATTATGTGTCTTTAATATGCTGTCAAACATTCCGAAAGTTTAGTAACGTTTGACTGAAAACTCTTCGTGATATAAGCCGAAAACCTTCAAAAAAGATTTGCATTTTTGAAAGAAATGCTCATATCTCGGTAGGTATATGAGATACTTTCACGAAAATATAAAAATAAATTTTAGATAGGATTTTAACTTATTTCTGAAATTTATAGCTTATTTACAGCTATTTACGAGGGAAAAAATGATCAAAAACCTCTTTTTTTTTCTCAACTTGTTGTTCGTCCCCTAAATTAACAGTAGACTTAATTTTTGTTGGAAAAGGGCGGCTGGAGTATACTTTTTAAGTGAAAAAAATTACAGAGCAGTTGGTCTTTTATTTCTCGAGAAATCTGTAAAAGTGTGAATTATTGAAAGTGTCCCAATATTTTTGGTCCCATAGGGTCTGGTGGGGTAAAGTGGTCATAAAATCGTAGGTTTTCAACTTAGGTGGATAATAAATGCAACAAATTCTTTAAACACTTCAACTTTTTTTGTTGTTATTTTACATTGCATTATTAAAGAACACGGTACATTGAATTTTAGGAAGAAAAATATTGATTTTAGTAGTTTTATAGAACTTTCTTTTCCCTATGTTTTTATGACCACTTTACCCCATGGGGTGGGGGAAAGTGGTCATAGCATGGGGTAAAGTGGTCATAGTTAAAAATAGCAGCAAAACCATTATAAAGAACCCTAATACTTGTATATTTCAGTTGTTTTTATAATTACAAGTATATTCACGAGTACATGCGTGTGTACACGAATATATACGTGTCGTGTTATACACGAGTAAACACGTTCCTATACGAGTAGATACATGTATACATCATATACATGCATGCACGTGCCTACTCAAGTATATACGTGTATATACGAGTATATAAGCATGTATACTTGATTACCTACAGGAGTGTTTGCGTGTCTACATGAGTACATACGTATCACATGTATATACGTGTCACGTATATGTACGTGTCACGTGTATATACGAGTATATACGCGTAAAAACGAACATCATATGCGCGCATGCACTTGTATCTCGAGAAAATACGTGCATACTTGAGTATATATGTGTATAGTAGACGTATATACGCATATATAAGTGTACATGCATACATATACGGGTATACACGAGTTAATTCGTGGATATATCCAGTGCGTCTTTGTACGTGTCTACTCACGTATATATAATATAGAAGCACGAGTATATACACATGTACACGTGTACACACGATTATATACCTGTATAGACCTATATACGTACATTAACGTGTATACACCAGTACATGTATGTATACACGAGAATATACGCTTATATACATGTCGGCCTACAGAGTGAATCTAAGCTCTTGGGCAAAAATCAAAGGGGTGTGAGAGGGGAGGATAGAAAGATAAGAGGAAGAAAGATAAGAAGCAAAGAATCATAAGGAAGTTATAATCACTGACGGGCTACATGCACACAAAGCCAGGAGGCAAAGCAAGGCACAAATTTCTTGCACAAAGATGATTTTACCAAACATGTTAGTTTTTAAGAAATATTTAGAGCAGTTGTTGAAAGTTACGGTCCGTAGTAGCTCTAATACACGCATCGCAACAAAGGCGCAGCGGCTGATGAAAGTTTTTCAAAAGTCTCGTTATTGCAACAGAGAGGGATCTGTGAATGCGACGCATGATGTTTTTCAGCTAAAGGCCATAAATTTCATCAATCGATTTAAAACTTTCTTAAGTCCTAAAATGTTGTGTAAAATTGTATTTGTGTAATATATATATATATATATATATATATATATATATATATATATATATATATATATATATATATATATATATATATATATATATATATATATATATATATATATATAAATTTGTGACTTTTTTTGCATCCATCAATTTCTCACTTTGCCTGCATATAGCGCGCCAGCATTGTGTTTGTGACCATATGTTCCTTATTAACTCTTACTTCTTCTCCTCTCCTCTAACACCTTTTATTATCTTGCTCAAGAATGTAAACTCAACCTGTTCACTTTTAAATCATATGCTTGTATGTAAGTGTCTACTCGAGTACGTACGCGTGTGTCTACCTGAGTATATAAGTGTTTTTATATATACGAGTATAAGCGAGCATATACGTGTGTAGTAGAATGTATAGCTGTGTGGATAAAAAATACTTGCAGATACCCATATATGTATTTATTGGCGCATTTATGTGAATACGTCTATGTACATGTCTACACGAGTATATATGCGTATATATACGCATATGCTCGTATATTTAACCCCGTTTACTGTAAAAACAATACATATTGAGTAAAATTAATATTTAATTTGTATCTGCCTTATACCTAAAGATTAACTGACATTAGAAGAACACTATTCGTTAAGCCTAATATTATGACCACTTTACCCCATCTTACTTAAATTGTTCTAAAAAATTATCTAAAATAGATTCAGCTAACTGCTAATGAGTAAGAGTTCTTGAGAAATGTAGGAAGCTTCCAGTACAGTCAATCTGTTCCTAATTCTAACAAACAAAATTTCCCAAGGATGTTAAAATAGTTGTTAAGATTTTAAAATTTTTCACATTCACGCAAAATATTTTTTTTACCAAATAAAATTTTCCAGTTGTAAAATTTTGTATTCAAAAGGTAGTTTCTAACTGCTTTACTCTAAAATAAAAGTTTCACATTCATTCGAACGTTTATTTCCAAGCTATAGCCATTTATTTGACGTATGACCACTTTACCCCATTGACCACTTTCCCCCACCAGACCCTATAGTGTATATGTATATGCATTTAAATATTTCTGTCCTGCACATTATCAGGTTCTACTTTACATTTTCGGTTAAAAGTTTTAGATCATTTTGGCGTTTTTCGGATACGTACAATACAAATTTGAAAACAATTCAATAAACCTTTTCTATTTTGTCGCCCTTTCAAATTATAGCTATATCAAAATGCATCTATTTTTACGAAAATATACAGCACGGGAAAAAAAATAAATAAATGAACGCTGCCGAATTTTTTTCCTTAAAAGCCATGTCACACGTAGCGAAATTCGTTCAACCTGACGATCAACTTCGGTTCGACTCAACGCGAGAGCGAATTCCGACCGGAAAATCCCCGTGTGCTCAACTTTTTATCTTCTCGGCAAAAAAGTTGGATCAACCTCAACTTTCAGTCAATCAGGAGGAAGCAATCTTTTGACGTGTTACGTTAAAATACAACATGGCCGCCTGTAACAACATCAACAGCGTGTGCAAGGAATGGAATAAACTGTTAGAATAACTTCAGGTGAGTTATTATTACTATATTTTCGTCAAAAACAAATATAAAACGTAATATTTCATAAACCTCCACCTTATTATTGTGTTTTAAGATCAATTTCTAGTTCAAAGTCGTCGCAAGAATTTCCTTGCCAAATTCGCCTATCTCGTAGTGTGCAATCTTGCCAAATCAATGAATGTTTGTAAACAATCTGAAGCAAGAGCAACGGTAATGGGTCAATCCGTAGAAATCGCCCAGGCCGTGTTGCTCGACATTTTTGAGTATTGTAACAATTTTCTTAATTTTTTTACTAGTTAATTCTCACTACTAGGTGAGTTCAAAAGTGTTAAAAGAAAATTTTTTAGGCTCATACTTTTTTTTTAATCCACCATTTTAAGTTTGCTTAGTTGCCGTTTTTGGACCAAAAACAAGTTTTACGTAAATGCATCTAACTCGGTTAATTTTAGTTATCAGGACAAAACAAAATCCTACATCACCAGAAAGATGCCCCAGATACGATTTGCTTGCAAAATATTATTTAAATGGTGAGAAAGGTGAAGAAACAAAATTAACAATTACAAACTGAAAATTAGCATAAAATACGAGTTTTAGTGCAACAAAATTAGTGAAAGGAGGAGAGTCTCAGCTATATTTTTTTCTTGTGTAGATATAATATAGGACTACTTGTTGTAGGAATTTTAAACTTAAGAACTCTGTCCTTTTTTTTTTTTTTTTTTGGAGCAATCACGATTGCTTATTGCTTTCATTTGACCGTCCTTGGCGTCTGGTTCCTTTTTCAGCTTGGACCAGGGACCAGCACCACCGCCCACCGGCCTCTGGAGGCGGCGCGGCGCGGCTGCTCCGGTCCGAGCTATACGCTTCTCCTGGTCGGAGGCGTCCATGTCCTACACACATGCGCGCTCATACACACACACACGCGCACACACACATACACATACACACACGCTCATACACACATACACACACACGCTCATACACACAAGCCTTTACACACATACACACACGCCTACGTGCATACACACAGGTCTACACACGCACACAAGTCTACACATGCACGCACGCGTGCCTACATATACACACACACACACACACATACACACATAACCGCCTAGGAGGAGGGGTAGGCTTGGGGGGACAGGAGCTGTTTCTAGAAACGATAGCCCCCAATGAGTAGGTCCCTGTCGCAACTCTTGATTGCAAAAAAAATAATTTGAATTCAAAATTTCAGAATTCAAATTAATTTTGAAAATTTGAATTTTTTTTTTTTTTTTGAAACTTTTCAAAAATGGAAAAAATTGAATTTTGGCTAAGTTTAAAGTCAAATATCTCAAAAGGGACTAGTGAAAAATTATGAAATTGATACAGGTAACACCTTTTTTATGACATGAAAATATGATTACAATTCGATGACTGAGACTCAACTGGTACTAGAGTTATAAGCATTAAAGTTGGCGAAATATTGCATTTTCGCAAAGCTTAAAGCAAATTATTTCAAGAGAGACCGAGTGAAAAACAATGAAATTGATACAGGTAGCACCTTTTTATTATATGAACCTATGATTACAATTTGGTGACTGAGATTCAACTGGTGTCAGAGTTATAGTGCATCAAAGTTGGCCAAATATTGCATTACACATACACAAAGTTAAATATTAATTCATAGATAGGCTTCACTTTCCAAACATTTAATAGCAACAAAAGTTCCTCTTCTTTGATAAATTAAATTCATGCAATAGAAATATGCACAAAAAATAAACAAATGAATAAATGAAATAAATGTTTAGCTCCTTTGTCCTAAACATTTAAGTATATACACATCATAAATCAAATGTTATTTATAACAACACATTCTTTTTTTTTTTTTTTGCTATAATTTATCATCTTTTACTTTAGTTTTCTTCTGCATATAAAATACCAGACACCCGGTTATCATATTCAGAAGCTGGAGGCAGATGTTATCGCTGAGATGACATCTGCCTTCAGCTCGGTTATTTGCTCTTCCGGACTGATGAGTTCAAATAAAAACGAAACTGTAGTCTCTGAATATGATAACGGGGCTGTCTGGTATAACATGTGGGTTGTTTAAAAACAGCACACACCATGCCTACACTTTACGGAAATACATTGATTTTACATTTCATAAAAGCTAGGGGTACTTTGCCTGTCCTCCTCCCTGTATAATATTCATGTTATATATACTTGTCTAATTTGTTTTCATAATTTTAGATTATGTGAGAAAGAATTTCAAGTTATTGTGTACAGATGCAGTTATAGAGGTTGCAGTCAAAAACTGTTTGTTCCAGGGCGAAGTTAATTATTGTTGAACTTTGAAATGTAATTGAAATTATGTATTATAATACATATGAGTGTGTGTGTATGAAACTTATTGTAAATAAAGTTTATGTATAAATTTTATGTGTCAGTTTCTCTAAAGAATACTAGAAAAAATGAACTGTTTTTTTAATTTTTTTTCTTTCTTGGTATATATTATAAAAGATAATGTTCTTTCAGTATGCTCTGTAAAAACATCTATGAAGCATTGTTCTTCTCAGAGAACAAAAGTAAAAAAAAAACTCACAATTTCTTACTTAATTGAATGTACCTGCATGACTCAATAGAACCATTTAAAGTCCATTTTTTCAAACTATGAAAAGTAGTACAAACCTGCCTAAATCAGTAGAAAAGTTGGTATTCTTGCATTCTATGTAACTTGTAAACTATGCAATAAGTACTTTAAACTCTTCACTATTTAAAAATTGAGGTTTTGATTTTTTTAAAGAAATAAATTTCATGTGCATGTGTTGGAAAGATAAAATAAAATGGGTCATGTACAGAGGTTTCATATGAAAACAGTAGCATGTATATATAAAAGTAGAAAATTTTGTTATTCCTTTTTTCGTGTATTGCTAAAAAGATTTCTGTTTTAACAACTACACTTGGTGTACATTCAATAGCAAAATAATAATACATAGACGAGGTTGGGTTTTTGACCAAAAAAAAAAAAACCTCTTTTTGACATGACCTGTTAAAAAATCCAATACTGACATTGATAATTTTTATAAACACATTTGGTTTCCTGATGCTGAAAAATTATTTCACATTATATCATTAAAATTAATAGTTCAATTAATAAGTTTGATTAAAATTAATTGATAAATTTTCTTGTAAATTTGTTACACTGTAAAAGTAGTTATGGATAACTGTTACAGCTTATTTTCAAAGTAATATTGTTTTAATTTTTTTAATAACTTAATTTATTTGTAACAATTAGGTACAATTAATTTTATGAATCAAAAAGGCTTTCTGGGAAAGAATTTATGCAATGTCTCTTTTCTTTTGAGTAAAAATGAAACTAAGTTGATCAGCCCTCAATAGTTAAGTATAATAGTATCTAAATATTTTGAATGGTGCTATTTACTTTTTTTATGTTATTAATTTTTTCTCTAATATAAATATTCTCTGTTTATAGGGGAACTAATAGTTGCTTGATACAACCAAAGACATAAGTGTCAAAAACTTAAATACCTACTCTAATAGCTTTTGTAGCGGTTATCTCTCAATTCAGGATGTCTCAGCAAAAGTATGATGCGAAAATTTTAGACAAAACAATATACCCATGTTCAGCATCAATAGAGAGGATATTCTCCAGTTTTAAATTGATCCATTCCAAACTTAGAAATAGACATGGTGTGCAAAAGGATTTGAAATTAGTATTTTATCACTGCATGCTTTGAGGAGAAAAGATTTAAAGTGGGAATAAATGTAAATGTTGACTAAAGATGCAAATTTCATTAAAGTTTGAAAATTAAACTAGACAAATGTATGCATTGCCTTGCACTGTCAGCTTTAAAAAATTTAAGGAATAAATAGTCATTATTATTGTTACTATTCAATATACTGCTATTTCCAATACTTGTTATCCTATGCTAATAGTAGCTCTTTTATTCATCTCTCTCATTCTACAGACAAGCAGCTTGTTGAATCAACATTCTGTTTGGGATTTTTTACTAAACATATATATATATATATATATATATATATATATATATATATATATATATATATATATATATATATATATATATATATATATATATATATATATATATATATATATATATATATATATTATTTAAAATAGTCGAAAAGTTTCCTCTAGTGTATGAAATCAAAATACTTTAAACTGAGAATCATTTGTTGTAGTAATTTTTTAGTAAATGCATATTTTTTAGCCAGGTTTTGGGCAGATAAGTGTTTAAAAGTAATAACTTAGAAATGTCCATTTACTTTATTTATAATTGCTGTTATTAATTTTTGTCACATATTTTAAAGTGGTAGACAAATTTACTGGTTTAAAAATCACAACTTTTACATTAGTAGACAAGTTATTTATAAATATCGACTCTTACTCAGGTCCAGATCTGCATGCCCGCAGGTGTGGGGGGGGGGGCAACGACCCAAGAAATTGGAAAACTTTTTAAATAAACGAATACACCTAAACCTTCAACGTTGCAAACACATTTGGGACATTTCCGTAAAGTATCAGGATAATTAAAAGATTTTATTTTGGAAAATCAGCAAATGTGAAATACATAGAATTACCTTAACATGAGCCACGAAAATGTCCGTTTCAAATAAAATTATTTAAAAAAAACCTTTAAATACATTATGAAAAGCAGCAAGACTAATCAAAGTGTAAAAAATGTAATAGTTACATAAGAGTTACCAACATTTGCAAAATAAAAAAAAAAAAAACTTGCTATTGGACCCAGAAAGATGGATAAAACAAAATTTTTTATTGTAAAAAGTTTCTTATGGTCCATTGATTTTGTAATGAACTTATACATAAAATGAAAGGGAAAAAAAATCAGGAGTTAAGAATTTCAAACTCCCTCAAAAACAAAATAAGTCCAAAAAAAAACCTTTGTATGATAATCAAAATAGCGAGTTAAAACATAAATAAATAATAATATTGAATTTAAAAAAAATAGTGAAGAAAAGCTTCCATGTTTTTATTCAATTCTTATCGGGGGAGGGGGGGGGGATCAAAACTTACAGATCCATGCCTGCTTTTACTCATTGTTATTAGGTAAAAGGGCTGTTATCGCTGTATTGAGCTAGTAAAATCAACATGTTTATAAATCAGTTTTTCATAATTTCGAAAGATTGCAACTTTCAAAACTGTAATTTATTTACAGCTTTGAAATAAATTGAGAAAGAAAACCCATTAAATCCAAAAAACATCTCTCAGAGTACATTGTGCTAAGTCGCCTAAAATGGTAGACAGAAGCCACGTTTAGGATCAACCCTTCGTTTGAGAGCCTGGAAACCCTGTTCAACTTCTCCAAGAGAAAGTTGAATGAAAGCCTGAAGTTGAACTGGTAGGTTGAGCGAATTTCGTTACGTGTGACATGGCCTTAACGCAATCAACAGCTTCAAAACGCTCGCCTTTAAATACAAGCGCATTCGGTTTTTATCAAAGCACTAAAATGTAAGATGACTCTACGTAATTGGCAGCTACCTACGAGAGAATGCAAATGGAAGAAAAATGAACAAAGTGGCTTCGTTAGCGAAATTCTTCCCATTACCATTCAGTTTATCATTTCCTTTCTGGAGATATGCTCTCAATTTATAAAAAACTAATAATGAAAAAAATACTGGAAATATGAAAATAATGTTCTTAAGAAAAGAGAAAATCAATACTAAGATTGTTCGAGGAACGACTCTTTGAAATTGTTTTCCCCTTCCGTAAATGAAATTGCATTCTCCTCTCAGAGGAGCCATATTTATGTGAGTTATATTTCTTAATAGGTGAACTCCTTTCGTTCTCCTTTTCATTCCGAACTGATTTATGGGAAACTTCTTTTTTTTTTCCTGAGCAAAAGGGTTCTCAGTAATTTTGGATGTTAAAGTGCTCAAGAACTAAATTGCACCTTTTAAATCGGAAGTTAAAATTTAGAAGCTCGTACCTAAATGACGAGCAATAATAAGATGAGAAGTCAGTATAATATGGTTTTCTGAATCTTATTATGTATGTGTTTTGTCTTTTGCTTAATGTTTCAGATTTGTTTAGTAGAGTTGATTGATATTCTTGAGCGCCGCCACTGGAAAATTAAGTATGAAAAGGAAAGAGAAATCATTCTCGGATGTGAATCAAAAGTAATGAAAAAAAAAAAGATTTTGATTTTTCGATAACATAAAATTTCAAATAAGCGTCATTTTAAGCCGTTAGGGTGTTAAAGTAAGAAGGTAGAAATACAATCAAGATAATTTGAGTACGTTTCAAAATTATTTACGAACCTGTTCACCAATGCAAAAAAATCACAAGCTTCACCCAGAACTAAAAGAGCCCCTTTTGTACGTAATTAATCTCTCGTATTCTCGGATGTGAATCAAAAGTAATGAAAAAAGATTTTAATTTTTCTATAACATTAAACTTCAAATAAGCATCATTTCAAGCAACTAGGGTGTAAAAGTAAGAAAGTCGAAATAAAACCAAGATAATTTAGATACGTTTCAAAATTATTTACGAACCTGTTCACCAATGCAAATATACATCATAAGCTTCACCCAGAACTAAAAGAGCGCCTTTTATAGTAACATACTTTTATTGTGCATTGCGTGAACTCTCCCGTTGTTCGCATTTAAAATAAGCACCATTTGAATCAGTTGTGGTGTCAAAGAAAAAATGTAAAAATGAAATCAAGATAAATTGCATATGTTTAGACATTATTTTAGAACATGATCATTAACGTAAATAAAACATGAGGTTCGCAAAGAACGCAAATTAAGAACTTATTACCATAAGACACTTTCATTGTGTATCAATGTAACTCTTATGATTTTTAATTGTTTCCCATGTTTGCCCGGTACTGCTTGTGCTATGAGTAGCAAAATATTTCTTATTCTTTGAAAGTTGAATTGAAGGCCATAAGTGAGGAGACTTTGGGACGTTTTCGTTTTTTTTTTTTTAATTTATTTATTTATATATATATATAAACTGGATTTAAATGATTTAATATCAGAATTGTTAACTACTATGTGTAGCTATACTACACAGTTATAAATTATCATGTAACCCCAAACTAAATATTACAGTATGAACTATTTATAAAAGATAGCTGTCCCAAAGACATTCCGCAAAGAGGGTGACTTTTAAAATTTGGACTTTCCATCAAACGATATGTTTAAAGAACACTGTAAGCATGCAAAACAAGTAATATATCTATATTTATGACATAATAATCTTTCAAATTTCTCATGTAGTTCTGAGTGAAAAAAAGGCTCAAAATGAATTTCAAATGTCTGATTTTGGTAAGAATAATTCTCAGACTTTGCAGCTCAAAAACTCAGTCAAACCTTATTAATCTACTTAAAAAAAATTGAAAACACCTTTGTTGGTATAATTTGCTTCGGACCAGTTAATGTCACACAAAAATTCCGCAACAAAAAAACATGCCATCGGGCTGTGATGGTCATTTCCAACAGTTTTTCGATCATCCTAGAACAGAAAAATGCAAACACCAACCTGTATCTCCATGTGTGATATTCGCTAAAAACACTGCCCATATAGTTGGAGACAGCATTATTTCCAACAGAAAAGTCTGTATAATAAAGTTATTTAAATGCAAACGTTTATGAATTTTCATTGTTTGTTCCTTCAAAGAACTTAAGATCAAATAACTTTTCTCATAAAGAAATCAAATTGCAGACTTTATGACAATAAACATCTGTCATATAGTCACCCCGTTACACAATTTTTATCCATTAATCCATGAAGTGGTTAATAATAGTTCAAAGTCATAAACCTAAGTGTGTATGTGTGTCCAATGCATTTCATTTAATCGTAAAAATGAAGGATGAGGAAAAAAATTGAAATCATTCAAAAACCTTTTCCTTCCAAAACATTTTTTTTTATTTACTTTGCCAGATTCTTGGAAAGAAATAAGAGCAGTTCGTAAAAGTTATATTTTTCTTGCTTAAAATAACAATAGCCTGATTAATTAAACTCATTTTATCTACTCGGTATTAATTTTTAGGAATTTCATTAGTTTTTCCGTGTAATATTCCTGAGCTATAGGTAAAATTTTATTGAAATCATTTTCATGAACTATTATTCATTGGATAATCTAAACCCTGTAGATGTTAATTAATAGCAAAGTGTGCTTTACTCAGTCGCCCGTCCGTATTTTATGATTGGCATTTTCTTGTACTAAGATGCATGCTACGCAAAAAGGATTTTTAATAAAACTCTTAGTGTTTCATTACAAGCAAACTTCGGTCACATTATACGAAATCAACACATGAATAATCAACAAATTGCCACTAATTAGTTACTTTATAAGCACATCAAAATTGCTCGTTTGAAAATTTAAAACAATATTAAATAGCTCTTAATCAGATTAAGCGATTTCCTTACATATGTGCTATAGTTGTAGGCACTTAAAAAGTGCAGAATTATAAGATTTGCTGCAGTCAAAAATAATTATATAAATAGTTTTAAATTGTTTTTTGTACAAAAAAATCATGTACTTTATACTAATATTTTTTGTAAACATTGGGTTCAGTTTTTGTTGCGGAAAATTTATAAAATCACTTCTATTCATAATTATACTTTACGAAATAGCTTGTCACTATATTATGCCATTTTTTTCAGCCTACATTCTCGTAAAAGTAAACTTAATAATAAATAATAATAATAATAATTTGAATTTCGACATCTTGAATTCAAATTATGCTTTTCGCAATCACGAGTGTGTGTGTTTTGTGTATGTGTGTGTGTGCGTGTGTGTATGTGTGTGTATGTGAGTGTAGGTGGGTGTGTGTGTGTGTAGGATATGAACGCAACCTGAAGACGGTTTTCGCAAGAGGAGCAGCATCGTGAGGCCGGTCGACGGTGGTGCTGCAGAGGGAGGCGGGGGGAAAATAAAATCATAGGACATCAAAACTGTCAAGTGATAACAATAAGCAACCGTGATTGCTCAAAACGACATAAAATAAGGCTTAATGTATAGTAAAATATCATTAAAAACAAATAGAAGCAAATAAATAAAATAATTAAAATAATATTGAAAGATAAAACAGGAAATTGAGATCAGAAAACTATGTCCACTCTCCCTCCCCCTTATAATGTTTGAAAGAAGTGACAGATCTAAACAATTTTATCCATACAGTGCGCCCGCTAAAGTTCGTAGGGAGCTCAGTTATTAGGGGAGACTGGGGATACTTGATTCCTAGGGATAAATGATCCCATAGCCAAAAATGTACCTAAGTCATTAAGTAGAGGTTTGAAACGGGGCAATTACATTCAAGTTATACTTGTACATAAAAACTGGTAACATTTTTTTTTTTTTTTTTTTGAGCCATTTTGTTTTAGCTCAAGAAATGATCGTCTGAATGTGTCAAGGGAAACTTTTTTATTTTTGGGAAAGTATTCGAAGTTTACATTATCCGTTAAATACAACTTTTAAAATAATTCCGAAGCATAGTGTTAAAGTAGTCTTAAATAATTGAGATATATTTTTAGTAAACTGCTACAGATTGTTAATAATAGAACAAGTATTTTTGTAAAAATCGCACATTAGGCATACTTGATCTCTTCGTTTAGAGGGATACATGATCCCAAGGATCAAGACTTCATATGACAATATAAACACAATGAAAACAATATAAATGTTCAGTAAATTACCGGCCATTAGCCAGGGCTAAAGCAGAAATACGTGAAATACACCGCCAGCTCAGTCATTTCCAGCCGAGGACTGCAGTTTCGTGCTTATTAGCACTCATCAGCCCGGCATAGGAAAGTGACTGAGCTGGAGATGGAAAACCTCTTAAGGAAGCCAAGAGTGCGAAACAAACTGTAGCAGACCAGACGAGTGACCGAAACAATGGTTCGGTTCAACTCGAAGATTGAACGCGAGGCAAAGTATATTTAGTAAATTACCGCCCATTAGCCAGGGCTAAAGCAGAAATACGTGAAATACACCGCCAGCTCAGTCATTTCCTGCTTTTTCGTGCTTAAGCCTGCAACTGCAGTTTCGTGCTTATTAGCACTAGTTGAGTGCTAATAAGCACGAAACTGCAGTCCTCAGCTGGAAATGACTGAGCTGGCGGTGTATTTCAAATATAAATGTTGTTTACTTAGTTAACATTAACTTAAAACATTCAAAACCATGTTAACATAATAAAATTTATTATAGTATGAGTGATAGATTTAATCAATCACTGCAGTAAATACGATAAACAATTAAATAATTAGTTTGCACTTGTAAAATACAGAACACCTCAAATATCTAAACATAAATTAACTCCACTGATAAATTATGTTCTGATCAGCCAAATGAGCTTGAACAAGTTGAAATAGATGACAAATCTTTGTTTGAAAGAAAAAAAATGATTTTGATATAGTTAGATTTACAACAAAAAAGTGAATTGCCCATTACGTAGACCCATTAGCGGATAGAATGCTAAGTTGGATTTCTAGAGTTTGAAATAAGTTTTCTAAAGCGAAAAGGTAACATGCTAATAATCAATCTATTTTTCCTGAAAAGTTGGCAAAAGTGCAGTAAATGAGAATGAATGTGTTAAGTTGCAAGCATCCAGATGGATTGAGCTTGACTTTAAGAAATGCAACAAACGAATTGGTTGCAGTTGACTTTTCAGGTTTTGATAACACATAAGATATGCGTTCTTTTTTATAAGTACACTGATAGTTACATTTCTCTTCCCTCTGTTTAAAAATTAATGCAACTGATAAAATTCTTGATTTTATTATTGCAAGACAAGATGTTTGCAAATAAGATGATTTTCGTGCTTGTCATCCTATTTTTTTATTTGTTGTAATTTTAGCTTTATTATGCTACTTTAAAAAAATGTTAATTTTATTTATGAAATATAGTATTGTTCACAACTGTATTGGGCAATGAGTAACTGATCAAAAGCATCATAAGTTCATGAAAGTTGTGTACATTTTTTCTACAAATGTCTAGTGAAATTTGAAATTATGTTATTTTGTGTTCACATTATTACAATTTAATAAAGAAAATAAGAAATGGTGTTATTTTTTAGAAACATTATGTAGAAAACTAAAATCCATAAATAAACTGCCGATCTAATTAAAAATCAATGCATTTTCTGAGTGAGATCAAGTATCCCGCATGAAGCGATCATGTATCCCTTTATGAAATTTTTGAAAAAAAAAAAAAATTACCAAAACTATCTGTTTAATTTCAACTAAAAAAAATACTGTCAGATAGAGGAAAAATTACCTTTGTTCACGTATTTTTTAAAAAAAAACTGCTAATTTGCAGCAGAGAAAAAAATTGAAAACTAAAGTGGGGATCAAGTATCCCCAGTCTCCCCTACTGAACGGCAAAAGCTTTTCTCGTAAAAGTGGGATCTAAGTATAATAAAGTTGCCATGTGCTACGTAATGAAGTCACTTACCGTGCCACCTAGTAGCAAACTCAAAGTTAGCATTCTCATCTCAAAAACAAATCGAGATACGTGAAAATTCAAGTTACAAAGTACACATCACCATCATCAAATTAAGAAAGATAAGATATCTTCTGTACACTAATGTTCAAAATTAGTCGTCATAAATTGCATTTAAGCAGCCGGTCATTGGGTATCGTAGTTGTGTAGAATGACCTTCGAGTTCGCCTGATATAAACTTGGGGACTTTTTTAGTTAAGGAAACATCAAATAGGGAGTGTATGCAGCTCCTTAGCCAGTATCGCAGGAACTTTGAAACCATATCTTTAAAAACCCTGATTATGAAGAAGTGTTTCATTGCCATAGCACACAGCACACCCGAATTGCATATATTTTGTTAATACAGGGTGCGCAGAAAAACTTGGACAAGAAATTTTCCATATAATTTTATTAAAAATAAATAAACTAGCAATGCGCAGGAAAAAAATATGAGTAGACCATTGGCAATCATTAAATTTAATTGGTTTCAAACTGGCCACCTTTTGCAGTGATACAGAGGTGACACCGTATGTTATCTTATTTTACCTTATTAAGTATTTTACCTTAAATGAATCCTATTCCCTCTAAGGCAGAGAGATATTATAAACTTTGAGATTATAAACTCATATACTCTAAAATAGGCCATAGAGTGTAACCCATGATATTCAGGTCGAGCGAGTACAGCGTAAGAGCGAGCCAACCTATGCGTCCCACACACCCCGTGCGATCTTTTTCCCTTTTACACCTTTAAGAGATCCTTCGGTTTTTTTTTTTTTTTGCAACCTCCAGCGTATGTGCTCCTTGTCCTTCGCCCCCCCCCCCCGCTCTCGAGACCTTTTTTTTTATTCTATTTTATTTAACTTACTTATTTTCTCGAATGTTTCTACCTCCGTTTTTTTTTTTTTTTTTTTTAGCAATCACGATTGCTTATTGTTCTCACTTGACAGTTTCGGCGTCCTTTGATTTTATTTTCCCCCCGCCAACCTCTGCAGCACCACCGTCGACCAGCCTCACGATGCTGCTCCTCTAGTGAAAATCATCCCCAGGTTGCACACACACACATATATACACACGTGCACACACACACACATACATACACACAACTACACACACACACACATACCCACACACTCATGCCTGCACACAGACACAAACACGCACACATACTCGTGATTGCGAAAAACATAATTTGAATTCCAAATGTCAAAATTCAAATTATTTTTTTTTTTCGTTATGCGCCCTCAAATCTGTGTGCTTTCGGTTTATGTTTTTTCTTTTTTTGCTCCCTCAAACATATGCACTATCGAGTTTTTTTTTTTTTTTTTTTTCTTTATACGGCCTCAAACCTGTGCACTTTCGGTTATTTACCTTTTTTTTTTTTTTTTTTTTGCGCTTTTGAACTCGTGCGCCTTTGTTTCGCCGTCGGTTTTTTTTTTAAATCTTTTTATCCGTATAAACTGGTGCTGAGTTCAATTGAAACTTCCAGTCTACATTGCCAAAATTGCTCTTCAACGCACAAAAGTAGAACAGCTTCTAAAATGTCTCACCAGTACACTTTTTGAAAATTTTACCGCCCTCATCCACAAAAACAAGAGTTTTTTGACACTTGTGCTCATTCCACCGCAGACCAAGCCTGACTTCTGACTTTCGCCTTGTTCATCAATTGCTAAGGTGCTGGAAGTGACTACAGACCAAACCCTATCGCTAATCCAAAAGCTGCTCATTAGTGAAAAGTGGTTTTTTTCATTCATTCACTCCCTTCACCTTTCCGCTACTTCCAGCGCGGACTTGTGGCCCACCTCAAACGTTTCTGGCATTTTCGGAGTTATACTAATGCGTTTTCTTCAGCAAAATAGTTGATTTTTTTGGAACTGCCGCACTGATCGGTCACATATTCACCCCCCCCCCCCCGTCTCACGAGTGACTTCTCTCATGGAAATCCGAGGATTTCATTGAACTCACTTTTGGATTGCCTGACGGTTAAGGAAAATGTTCACTGGTCGTTTTTGTACACTTCTTGGACGTTAACTATCATTTCCAATGAAACGGCATCTTGAATCAAATACAGTCAAAGCTCGTTATCGCGACACCCGGATTTCACGACACTCCGGATGTCACGTCACTTTTTCAAAGTCCCGAACCTATGCCACATAATTTTAACGTTAAGTAGCTCCGGATTTTACGACAGTCTTTTTGGTGCACCTCCGGTAACGACGACACTTCGAACAGCGCCGACTGGATCAAATATTTCTTTGTAATTGTTAAATTTTCTGTAAAATAATGAAAACATCAGGTGATGTTTGTTGTAGGAACTTCGGACTCTGCAAGAAGTTTGACCAGGCATGACACCTCAAGAATGGAGGGGGGCGAGTAGATAAGTTCTGAAAGGTACAGATTTCATACTTTGACAAGAGGGACAATAGAAAGGAATTCAAAGCAGGTGGAGAGTCTTGAATTAGTTTCTTTCTTGCTGATACTTTCGTGGGAAAGAGGAGTGCTAAAAATGCTATTGAAAAGTTATTTAGTTAGAAAAGTTTTTAGTTACACAAAAAATAATAATAATAAGTGAAGATTTTTTTAAGAAAAAAATATTTTTGTTATATCTACCAATAATTCAAATTTACATTAGTTAAATCTAATTTAAAATGTATATATAGATACTACTATTTTTTTCATTAAATCTAATTTTAATGTTAACTAATGTTTAATTATGAATTTTTAAATATTCCGGTTATGACGTCGCTCCGGCTATGACGACACTTTGTTGACAGTCCCAAAGGTGTCGTGATAACGAGGTTCGACTGTACTAATTGCTGTAGCGGAAGAAGCAAGAAGTGTCGTTCTCTTTAGTTAAAAAATAATAATAATAATGTAGCAGGTCTTTTGCTTGAAATTGTAAGCAAACCGAAAAATAATACATAAACTAGGAGATAGATTATAAACTATTTTCTAATTAAAGTGAGAGACAAAAATAAATAAAGACACTCATTAAAAAGAAACTAGTTTACTTCCATTCGACGATGCAAACTTTGTACGAGTTTTTTTTTTTTTTTTTTTTGGCGCACCCTGCATATTTTATCAATAAGCAAAATTCCTGTAAAATTTTGAAGCAAATATAAAATATGAGTAGCAATTATTACAGTAGTTTAATTATATGGAATGCATAAATTGTAAATTCCTCTTATTTCCGTTTTTCTGGAATTGAGGCAACAAAACAAACAAAAATACCTCTAATGTATCAAATATTTTTCTAGTATAAATGGAATGATTAAAACTTTATATACATATTTCCTTTTAAATGTTAATTACACGTTTATACATTACATTGAAATGTTTAAAACTACTGAAACCTTTTTTTAATTTACTTTTCTTAGAGTCTTATAAATTGAAAACCGATTCTCGTGAGGTTTATTTCTTCGGCAGAAGAAAATCTTTTTTAAATTTTATATCTTAAAAGCTTTTGTACCTCGGGAATTTAATAAATATTTAACAATGTCTTAAAACGTCGTCTTTCTGCATAAACTGTTTAAACGATATTTTATTTTATAATTGCACAATTGCTTTGCAGGAAAAAAAAATACTTTCTTTCCAGCTCGTGGGGAAGTTCATATTTTTTCTCAGATATTTCTCAACATTTATATTTCGCACTATTTTCACAGAAACACCCTTTATATTTTTACAATTAGTACATACTTTTTTACTGTTTATCCTTTAGAGCTCTTTTCAAATATTTATGATGTTTTATTTAGTATTATTCCTTTAAAAAAATAGGCCGTGAATAAATTTAGAACTAAGACCAACTTATAGATGCGTTTTAAGCGATCTCTTTCTGATTATGTTTTTACTTGTAAAATATACTGCCTGCAAAGGTTTTTTAATATGTAGGTTTAGTTGGGATAAATGAAAACATGGGGGTAAATGTAAGCAAACTATTACCACACTTTTCATTAATTTTCAAAGCTAAACTGTTGGTGATTGAATGTAAGGCAACATATAGAACATGTAATACCGCGTGTTTCCATACAATTCGTGCAGGCGTCATCATCGTTTGAAGATGATACTGTAAAACAAAGATATTTTTTCAAATTAAGTGGCCTCAAATTTTTGGGGTTATTCGTTGATGCTGAGGATTGTTATCCCATAGTATCCGTGGTAAAAGGAACATGGAATCGGTTAAGTTTTTCAAGCCCAATTATGCTCAAAAAAATTTGTCTCGGACATAGTGTTTTATCTTTTTTGTCTCGACTTATCCAAAAGAAAGGGAAGGATTTAAAGTTGAAACATTGAAATTCTGGTTAAAAATTTCGGATTAAATATCTAACTTTAAAGAAAAAAAACTTTTGAAGTAAATCTTTTTTATCTACTGTTTCAAAGTCTCTGTTTGATTTTCAGTTTATATTTTTGTGATAAAAGTTATAAGTAAGGGAAAGAAATGGAATTTATATTAAAAAGTACATGAATATAACTACATGCTATCATACTACAAGCTACTTTTTGGAGCAGCTCCTTTACGGCATCTAGATACTGGAGCTCCATGCTAATTAGCGATCTTCAGTGAGGAATAACCTTAACAGAAATGGAGTTAGTGGACCTCTCACAAAAGTTGAGACCTTTAATCCAGTTGCTAAAATTAATTTAGCACTTTAGCAATTGCCCTTAAACCTAGTGCAGCTCACCCAAAGTAAAAGCTTAAATTTCAAGTTAATTAAGAACCATTTTTAAAAAAGAAACAACATTACAGTCGAGCACGCTTAATGGAACGATCAACTTCCCAAGAAAAACTTCTAATAAGCGGAATATTCCATTAAACGGGATTGAAATTATAGACATCCACGGTTTGGTACATTGAAAATGCATTACATTAAGCAGGATATTCTTTTAACCGATATTCTAATAAGCTGGCTTGACTGTATTAATTTATATTTTCTATAAATATAAAAGACTTGCCAACATTTCAAAAACCAAACATAATTTGTTTTAATTCTGCGGATTCCGGACGGAAAAGGTTAAAGCCTTGATATTTGGATCAAGGTCCGGAAATGTTTATTCAGTGTTACCGACCAGAAAATTAATTTATTAGTGATAAATTAGAAAGTCGGAGCAATATTATCTCCCTTTGCAGCTAGTAACAATAAGATAACATTGTTTCAATTTTCTTAAAAATATTTCCTTTAATATATTAAGTATTTATGTCGTTGGGAAATTGTGACTTTTTAGTTTCATTTTCCTCCTACATTTAGACATTATAAATTAAAAATAGTTAATTATTCATTCACCATTTGCAAAACATATTTTTATTTATTTTAATCCTTAAATACTTTCAATAATTTACGTTTACAATTTTTATTCACTCCCAGATGTCCAATACTGACAATCTTATTTTTAAGTGGAATCTTTATACACGTATTTATAATCTAATTCACTCTCTCATCTTCCACTAAAAACATTATTTTCATTTCATTTTTTCCCAGTGTTTCATAAGTACGCTATTCAGAGACTTCAGAACTTTTCTTCCTCCTCAGTATCTTTCGGTACATGTTACAGCATTCCTTTCAAAGCTTCCCTTTTTGGAAGGAGAACAATATCTACCCATTCCGGAATGTAATTTACTTCATTTCGAGCACTCAGACGCTTTCTCCTTTCTTGACATTTTTTCTTCAATGCTTTCAATACATCAACTTGCTGTAACACTCATTGTATTACTTATGGGTCTGATGCCCTTCTATGGACTTTGTACTATTTGTATCTTACATTTAAATTACAAAAGATTTGTAACAGGAAAAAAACCAGCGTTTTGTAGCACAAATATACAGATTATAGAATTAAGTAATCTGTATATTTGTACTACTAAGTATTCAGCTTTTAATAGGAATCTTAAGAGATGTGTTAAAAGATTATTTGTTATTCACAATATATCATATATTGTGAGTAACAAAAAAAAATTTATGTTTCTGTTTAAAAAAATTAGTTTGCAAATGCCTTTTTTATCTTTAAAAATAAAACGTGTTTGAAATAATACACCCTAACCTGTTTTTGTGCGGTGGATAGGAATCGCAAAAAAAAGTCTGACGTAGAAAATAACCTAAAAACTTACCAAATAACTATTTTTAAACGAAATCAAAACAAACTAGTGATTATAATTTTGTCAAATCGTCAGAAAAAAATTCTCGAAAAAGAACATTTCGGGAGGTCACAGTAACCTCCCATCGGGTGCCCCTGTCGTCACTTGAAGCAACTACCTCGCACTCGTTTTATAAATAATTTCGTCAATTGAATCCCAATGTAATTGAAATTTTCATATACCGCACAAAAAAAATCGCATTAAAAAAAATGCACAAAAAAAATGCACAAAAAAAAAAAAAAAAAAAAAGATCGCACAAAAACAGGTTTGAGAGTACATACTTTCTTTTGGGTTGTTCAGTAAAGATTACAATAAACAATACTGTGAAACTGTACCTCAAAATAATGTGCTACAAAATATTGTGTTGTATTCAGTAATCTGTATATTTGTGCTACAAAACGTTGTTTTTTTTTCCTGCTACTTCTCGGCACAAAGGTGTTTATTTATTTCTTACAACAGATATGGTTAGTCTAGCTCAAAAAATATTTGTCATAAAAGAAAATATTTTTAAGCATGTTAATTTATTTTTTGTGTTAATAAGTTTCAGCTTATAATAGGAATTGGAGATGAGTTAAAAATAATTCGTTATTCATTTCATTTACAGCATGAGGTTCAGAAGTAATTAGTTGCAAACGTATTTTTATTTTTCAAAATAAAACGCGTTGGAAATATTACTTGCTTTCTTTTGGGTTGTTGAGCAACGATTAGAGTAAACAATACTGTGAAATTGTTGATTTGAATTTTCTGCGCGAACTATATCAAATATAAAATATTTTCAAGTGTATTTTTTTGCGTGAAGTTTTGGTAGCACATAGCGTTTGATAATACAAGGTGGTTATAAAATAACGTGAGGTGTTCAGAGCTCTCTAGCGAGTGAAGTATTGGACGATACATTGCCAAATTTCATGGGCATACACAGTAGACCATGGTATTTCGATTTCTGAAATAAAAAAAATAGTACCAAAAATTCCCACCAGGGGAAATTGAAAAGGTGTATCACTGTGACTACTGAAGGACTAAATGCTAACTGATAAAATATGCATCAATTTTATTCACAAAATATGATTTTTACCAACAAATAAGGTTCAATATGACCAACATCGAGATTTTCCAGGTTCTGCATACAATAATATTTTCCACACCTCTGGGGGGGGGGATTAATTTCGCCTACCTGTAACATTTATCTAGTTTTGAAAGTTGAGATATCGGAACCATGTCACAGATACACAACACCGTTACGAAATCCCCATGGTTAAAAATCACAAAGTGAAAGATTGGGCGACCACGGTCTTCATACCATAGGAAATGCATGACTAATAAAACTGCTATTAAAGAAATGTTGCCTCCATACATTCAGTACCTAAAGCCCAACCTGAGGTGGTGCATCATCTACATGAATATTATTTAGAAAGAAATCCTTGCTGCCGCGCCGAAATTTCTTCCTGGCGACTTTTGGTAAAATTCTTCTTTTGTTACAAATTGAAATTTCTTGTTGGTTTTATTGAACCTCATTTGTAAGCAACAATTATTTGTAGCAAAAAACTTGATGTGTGCTGCATTTTTTGGCCTTTAGTTCTTCACTATTCACAAGTAATACACTTATGCAGTGCCAAAATTCCCCCTGGTGGTGACTTTTGGTGCTATTTTTTATTGTAGAAATCGAAATCTTGAGGTCTGTTCTGTACGCTCATAAAATTTAGCAATGTTTCGTCCAATACTTCACTTGCTAGAGGGCTCTGAACATCTCACGTTATTTTATAACCACCCTCTATTTGTAAGGTGTGTTCCATCGAAATAAAGTTCATTTGACTGCCTGACTGAGCTGGACAGGACATATTTGCATATTAAACGTTTGTAACATGTTTGTTTCGCTCTTATTGATTTGCTTTATGCCTAAACGCGGCTCGCAGTGGTTTTATTTCGGTTGGGTGTATATTATTGCTAAAGCGTAACCGGACAAAATTGAGATACCGAAAAGCAAAGGGATGTAAGTGCCAAAATTGAAAATTTGAAGATAACTAGTACAAATCAAAGAGCTTCTTCTCTGCTTGGAGGCGAGAGATATCATTGAAAGCCCTGGTAGGTGCTGCCATTCCGCATGGTTTAGAAAAATGTATTAATAAAATCCTACTTAGGGTTTGAACTTTAACCCAAAATTTTAAAAAGTCCAGTTGCGTACCTTTACATCTCACTGCCTCAATTGTTTGCTTTGAAAAAGGACTGAAAATTAGCTTTTTACTGTCCGTGCGTGCTTTTTTGTTCCCTTTTCTGTCACACTACATTAAAAGCCATTGAATCTCTTATTATGCATCTTCATTACAAACCGTTGTAGTACCTACCACCTACGCCCAATTTTATAAATATTTGTATGCCTCATTTATACTGAGGTGATAAAATTCATAGGATGTCATCTTACCATGTCGGACTTTTTTTTTTTTTGCTTCTCAAATGCAACAACTTGAAGTGGCAAAGACGGAACAAGTTGTTGGAAGTCCTACAGAAATCGTGAACCATGAGTTTTATAATGGAGAAAGTGTTGGTGTTGAAGATTTTTTTTGCACAAAGTGATTGTTTGAATAAGTCCCATAAATGATTAAATGAAAAATTATCAAATAAGGTTTGTGCTACAAAATGATTAAAGTGAAAAACCAACGTAAAAAAAAGTCAATCCTCTCACAACCTTGGTTGCTTGTGTGGTGAGCTTTTTGCACTGAGGAAGAGGTTCCACTTTTGAAATATCTATTTGCTGCATTTTGTTGAGAATTCGTGCTTTATTTACCTTAGTTTTTCACTTTTATTCCATAAAAGATAGTTGTTCATGTCGAGTGGTCTAGGCGAAAAAGTCCTTCACGGGAACTGCCCAAAAAATACTGTTTTTTTTTTTTTTTTTTTTTTTGCTAGTTGTATTTGTGGTCGGGTGACATAAAATAATGCCATCCCTAACATTTCCATCGTTGTTTGGGTATAAGAAGTCCAAGTCCATAAACGGCTGCGAGAGGTCTTAAAGTAGCTGAAATAAACCTTTTTAGTCAGTCAGCGATTTTGATGAACCACAAGATCCCGTCGATGTCATATAGAAACAGCTCACACCGTTATGGAGTTAACAGAAGGCTGCTCAGTGATTTGTAGACAACTAGGGATACATTTGAAAATAGGAACCGGTCGGACTTGTGCCACCGCAAGCGTTCGGAAACGATCGAGTCCCAATACGTTGTATATTGGGAATCAACCGTTTCGACCGCTTGCAGTGGCACCTGTGCGACCGGTACCTATTTCCGAATGTAACCTAGGACTCACACCTAAGTTGGATCTGCGTCAAGCTGGAACTTAAACATCAGCTCCAATCAACTGAAAGCATGACTTCATTGATCAAGCCACGGTTTTCCCCTCAGTTGTCTAGAATCCATGTGATATAATGTGATATAGTCACGAACACAAGAGAAGCGGTATGTGTGGCTTGTGAAGGCACAGGTCTTCTGCTGCCATAACCCGCTAAACTCGACTTTTGCTTCCCTGCTCAAACGGACATTCTTGTCGAACGTCCCACATTGATTTCTGTAGTAATTTCACGCAGTGTTGCTTGCCTGTTAACCTTAACATTTCTGCGTGACATCGCTGGTCTCGGTCATTACGTGCAGGCAATCGGACAATGCCCTGTGTATAGTACAATGTTCATGATGGAAAGTTATACCTTAAATTAGGTACTTGAATGAAACAGTTAATGTACAGAATGTTGAATTCTTCAGCCAATTTCGAAATGGAATATTCAATACGTCTGAATCCAAGTATCATTCTGGGTTCAAAATCTGTTATTATCACTTAAGTACAAGTGAAAACCCTTCCAATAAAATGTCCATTTACACTATTTGTTAATGACTATCACCATCTGTATACATTCCTATTGATATCCTATGGCTAATGTCACCTCAGTGTATATAGAATAAAAAAGATTGAGAAAAGCATATTATATTATCGTTAAGCAAAATTAAATGTTATCATTACCACTTTCGCACTAATAAGCTATTAAGCACAGAAATTATTTCTCATTTACTTTTAACAGAAACAGAAATGTCTTTTGGACTTACGCATTTCTATAGTAGGGGAAACTAGGGAGGTTTGACCCATAGGGAGATTTGATCCATGATGATTTTCTCCATGAAAAGGATATTTAGGGAAAATTTTAGTCATATTATTGGTTGAACAGTTGCACAACAGTATTTTGCATGGACAAGCTATTTCAGACTTGTCAGCGGTTTTCAAGAAATTCTGTGCTAAATGATACTGCATCTTAAAAGTAATGTTAGAAGATTTTTGAATTTTTTAGCTTTTAACCTTTAGTTTCGAGGGAAATGAATTTTAAAAGTGTGCATGCTTCAGTCACTTTTCGAGATGTTTTTATTTAATCTTACTCCATATCAGCAGGAAGATTCATAGATATTGAACTCAAAATTATTGATTTCAATAGATATATTTAGTTTTATATAACTTTAATCTAAGTTGCTAAAAATTTAAGGTAAATAAAAGAAACCTAACTAGGGAACTTTGACCCAAGCTAAGTAGGGAGACTTGACCCAAAGACTAATTTGATATTTTTATCTAATTTAATGTTTTTTCAATGATTTTTTATTTCTGAATAGGTAAAATATTGTCATTTATGCCTAACGATTTGATTATATTCATGCAATGACTCTAGTATTGTGAATATGAAGGCCTGAAATTTCTTTTAATGAATAACTATTATATAAAAACATTTGGTCTAAAAAAGTATTTTTATTTGTCAAATAACTACTAAAATACTTATAATGTTTGAGCCCAATGAGTTTTTACTTAGTAAAGTAACTGAAATATTGCTTAGGTCTGATCTGATACAGTTTTGATTTCTGCTCTCCTGCTGAAATAGAGTCAGATTAACAATCAATAAAAAAAATATACGTAACACTTCACCTGAAGAGTGAACATTTTGTATATTCGCTTCAAGTAGTTTTATCGCTTATTAAAAAAAACACCATCAAACCTGCGTTTTTGATTTCAATATCTATGAATCTTCCTGCTGATATGGAGTAAGATTAATTTAATATATATATATATATATATATATATATATATATATATATATATATATATATATATACTAGCTGACCCAGCCACGCGTTGCTGTGGCGAAATAGGTGGATTAAAATAATCTTTTCCTCATTATTTTTATAGAATCAAACTAAAATTTTTAATAGAGCTTAAAACAGTATAGCCGATTTTAAAACACATGAGATTGATAATAGGTGTGTTTCAATCTTGAACAAACCCATGCATAAATAAAAAACAATGCATAAATGTTCCTGGAAAATAATGGGCAGCTGATGTGGCCAATTTCTGCCAGTAACATGTCTTGCCAAAACCAGGAACGTTTTCCGATAACATTCAGCAACCTTCCTGAAATTATCTCGGGAGCCTCTTAAAAAATTCAAAGATTTTCCCGTTTGAAGCTAGTCGTGTTTCTGGAACTTCAGTGTAAACTTAGGTAGTTATAAAAAAAGCTTTGCAACTTTCTGATTTATTATAGAACTTCTATAAACAGTAATGCAAACATAGCCAAAGCTTAGCCAGAATTGCAAGCAAGTATCGAGAATTTTTACTCAGTAACGTTCCTCAGTAAACTTTTCCGTAGAAATTTTTGATTTTTATGAAGAAACGTGTACCGTTGCATAATCTAAGTGGGTTTCATCACGAAAAAGAATATTTTAGTGAGCCAATTTTCAACCGGAAATCGTGTAGTCGCATTTCTGGTGTATCCAGAGGATTTACAAATTCAGTTGGAATGTTTACGGCTTTGTTTTCATCAACAACTGTATAGCCTTGTTCAGCATCAACGGTCAGTATTTTTTTTTCCAGCCGTTAGTAATGGCTCATTATTTGCAATAATTGTAGCTAAGACAGCGTCATTGCGCTGTTTTTTCTCGTTGCGACTCAGTGTTAACTAAGTCGGTGGCCCAACGATCAAGTGACGGCACATCATAATGACTAAGTGGCAAATTTGATTTTGAAATTCAAAAACCTTCAGTCAAAATTAAAGCTTCATATTTATATCTGGTGCAAAATCTGGATTTGGACATTTGTGTGTTTGTTAGACTGTATGAAATACGTCTTCAAACGTAAAAGTTATATAGTTTCTCCACAGAAATGATAATTGTGCTACATATTATGTCGTCAAAATTGCTTTAAACAGTTGACAAATACAGTTTCTCGTTATGTCAAACCTGCATAAGAAAGTGACAACTCCTAGTGACT
Source organism: Uloborus diversus (assembly GCF_026930045.1). Taxonomy (NCBI): domain Eukaryota; kingdom Metazoa; phylum Arthropoda; class Arachnida; order Araneae; family Uloboridae; genus Uloborus; species Uloborus diversus. Next base: position 158,763,898 of record NC_072733.1, on the reverse strand, counting down.
GTGTGCGTCCAATAAATACGATTTGCGACACATGCATCGTGATATAATTTAAACACTCAACAATTAACGATCCGCAAATATTCCTGTATGTTCGGGAATGTTTACCGAAAACAAATGAAAAAAAATATTCACTTTGTTTTGGATGCAGTTTTGTTTTGGATGGAGTTTTGATCCCAATGTCTTGGATTTAATTATGCTTGAGATTGAGGAATGTTGTATTCTTTGTTTACGTAGCTTCCATGATTTTCTGATTTTATTCAACACTGTAAAAACAATTAAGAAATGATATGAAAAATAATGGGCAGGAAATAGGCCCAATTTCTGCCACTAACATATCTTTCAAAAAGTAGGAACGTTTTCCACTTGTCGTCAGAAACCGTTCTAAAATTACATTGAAATCTTTCTGAAGAATACCGAAACCTCTCCGATTCGAAACAATCATTTCACTAAAACCTGCACAGATACCCTAAGTAACATAAGTTGCTAAGGCACATTTTTTGACACACCAAAAAAGTACCAAAATAATAATTGCAACCATAGCCACTGCTAAGAAGGACTTACAAGCATGCACAAAGAATTCTGTTTGTTTGTTACTCTTGGAAAGTTACGGAATCCAGAGACTCACTTGCTCCAATTGGGAAATACGTCAATCTGGATGGGCCATGACGAAGGTATTGAAGTCAATTATCATCACTAAAATTCATTAACCTTCCTGGAAATTATCCTGGAATCTTTTTCATGAATTCTGCCATCTGCCTGTCT